>NC_056741.1:306474710-306477210 GCF_019279795.1 Protopterus annectens | reverse complement strand
ACACACATACACACAATTTTATATGCACATACTCTCACACACACACACACACACACACACACACATACACACACACACACACACACACATACACATGCACATGTACTCAAACATGCACACAGGCACACACACGCATGCACACATGCATACACAAATATGCACACACACACACACACACACTGCACACACCTTACACACACACTCACACACACACATGCACACATGGAAACATACATACACACACACACTCACACACACACATATCACGGGCACAAACATACATGGCTAGATACTCAGACACACACACACAGTAATACTCACATGGGCACATACTGACATGCACACACACACACACACACACACACACACACACACACACACACACACATACAGGGATACATACTCAGACACACACACGCACTCATATGGGCACATACTCATATGCACACACACACACTCACACACACACGCACACATATATATGCACTCACATGCATGAACACATACACATGTACACACATGTGCACACACACACACACATCTAGACACACACATGGACACATACTCAGGCACACACAGACATGCACATATACAAACACATATATGCCCATATGCACACATATAAATGCACAAACGCAGACACACACACACACGTGTATGCATACACACTCACACACACGCACACATGCCTACACAAATACATGCACACACACACACACACACACACACACACACACACACACACACAGACACACTCACACACATGCACACATGCATACACAAATACGTGCACACACTCACACCCACACACACACACACACACACACACACACACACACACACACACACACACACACACACACGCCCAGACCGCAGAATCCTTTATAAATGCATTCTATGAACACCTTCAGGAATGCATGGATCATGCGATCCCTAATAAAACCAAGACCCAATCCTCCAAAGGCAGACGTCCTGTCTGGTGGACCCCAGCCATAAACAAACTATACAATAGAAGGAGGAAGCTACTAAATGATAGAGAAAAATCCCAAATCCCAAGATCAGTATTAGCAAAAAACTACGGGCACTCATAACATTGTGTAAGGCCAGCTTCGAGAGAAATATTGCACAGGACACTAAGGATAATCACAAGGCTTTTTTTAGTTATGTTAGGAACCTGGGTGGTAATTCCCAGATATGCACAGAATTAGTCCAAAATGACAAAAAATACACTGAACCCACAGACATTGTCAACATCCTAGCTGACAGGTTCAGCGCAAACTTCCCTCTCCCTCCCACCAAAAGGGCAAATATCTATTCCAGCAGAGTGCTGCCCCTGACATCTCAGATGCTCAGGTAAGAGCCGCTCTCCAAAGCAAAAACACAGCATCAATGGGACCAGACGGTGTCCTGGCTGCGCCCTACATGAACTCCAAGAAGAGCTAAACCCAAACATAAAACTACTGTTCAATCTCAGCCTTACTACAGGATATATGCCCAAAGAGTGGCGTGACAGCAACAGTGGTCCCTCTCCATAAAGGTGGTGCCTCAACGGATCCTGGAAACTATCGCCCCATAAGCCTGACTAGCTTGGTCTGCAAAGCTAAGGAAAGGATCATCATGGACCTCATAAATAAAGATATTGGGGACCTACAGACACTGGATCCTACTCAGTTCGGCTTTGTTAAGGGCAGATCCTGCCTCTTAAACCTGGTTGATTTCTTTGAAACAGTCACCAAGGCCATTGACGAGGGGAAGGTGGTCCACACAGCCTACCTGGACCTCGCAAAAGCCTTTGATACAATACCCCACTCAGGCATTATAGATAAGCTTACCAGCTTAAATATAAACCCCTATGTCACTTGATGGATTGCAAACTGGCTCAAGGACAGAACCCACATGGTTAGAATTGCTGGAGCCATGTCAGACTCCAAACCAGTTACAAGTGGTGTCCCACAAGGCTCAGTCCTGGGACCTCTCTTGTTTGGTATAAATTTCTCGGAGGTACAGGCCAACATGGAAGGACTGTGGCTTACCAAGTTCGCAGATGACTGCAAACTGGGTGCCATAATCAACTCTCCAGCCGACACAAGCATCCTCCAAAAGGGCCTCATAGAAACAGACAACTGGTGCCAGAGCCATGGCCTCAAGCTAAATGCCAAAAGTGTATAGTCATCCCTTTGGCAAAACAAAGTGCCCACAAATTACCACATAGGTGGTAATCCATTAAGTACAGAAGAAGTAATTAGGGACCTGGGGACCCAAGTTGATAGCAATCTCTCATTTGACAACCACGCGGCCAAAGTGGTTAGAAAAACATTTTATATAGCCCACCTAATCATGAAGGGATTCACATCTAGATCAGGGCAGGTCATCATGCCTCTTTACTCATCCCTCATCAGGCCCATAATTGAGTACAATGCCCCTTTTGGGATGTACCTTACCAGACACCTGCAGCAACTGGAAAGACCCCAAAAGTACCTCACCAAGAGGATCAAAGGGC
>NC_056741.1:306462210-306469710 GCF_019279795.1 Protopterus annectens | reverse complement strand
TTACATGTTTGATGTGACTGCATTTCCATTTTTCAGATTTTTGTTGTTTTTCCATCAAAATTTAGATTACAAAGTCAGTATCAACCTGTGCAATATTATATGCTTGCTGTAACAGTCAGATTATAAAGTCATAATTTAGTGGCTTCGCAGCTGCTTACTTTACAGCAGCAGAGAGTTTCCATCATACCAGTCTTTCAGTATTTCAATATTTGCCTACAGCAGCTTCTGCCTGTGTAATTTTGTTTTGCTGTGCTTTGAACTTATTATGAAAGCATAATATGAAAGATAGCTATTATTTTTATTCAGGATCATCGTGGGACTCTTCTGTATTTTATGATTGTGTCATTAAGTATCAGAAGGCCTGATCTGAAATGATACCAATGTTCATCGTGTGAGCCCAAGGTCATATGTTCATTATCTGCAGTAGAAGCTTTGCTACAAACATTGTTGGTTCACTTAGCCCTCAAATAAGCTATGTATTATGTGCCTCATACTGAGAAGAGTGACCCATTTCCAAGAGCATTACAGGTCTCTACTAAAACAATTAATAGAACTGAGGTGATTTTAAAATTGGATTAGTCTACTGAAGTGCTCATGCTGAGATAAGGCTCTGCCACCACAGGTTTCTGCAAACCTCTCCTATGCTATCACATTTTGTTTCAGCCTGCTTTTTCAAGCTACAGCTCAGCTGGGTACAGAAAAATAGACATTTATCACTCCTGCTCATTAATAAATGCTTTATTGGCTGCAGCAGCCAAGGTATTGTCATTGATTAGCTTGCACCTTTGACAAATTGAAACTCGGTAAATTACTTCAGAAATGTTCAGGTAGTACTTTATTCCTGACTGGGAAACTTTAGTTCAAATCTTATCAAAGATAATTTTCTATAACTGACTTGAGAAGGTCGTTTGATTCCCTGTAGTGCTCTAGCCACCTTTACAATAGTAGATGGAACTGAAACCCCAGTTCCCATCACATAAATAAGTGGCTAGAGTGACCATGCTTTTAATTCTAGCTGTATACTGTGTTAGTGTGATGCTCGGAGTCTTTTTTTTTGGTGACAGTGAGACTTCCATATCTGTTAAATATTTTCACCTCTCACAAACAGAGTTATTTGTGTTTAGTAAGAGTTCATTATACATGAGCATAAGACAGTTGCTACAGTACATCAGAATATCTAATGCTATAGCATTAGATATTCTGATGTACTGTAGTGTCTTATGTGTCAGATGTGAAAATATTTAACAGATATGGAAGCCTCACTGTCACCAAAAAAAAAGACTCTGAGCATCACACTAACACACCATATGCTGTACATCTAAACCTGTCACATAATGTAATATCATATGCCGACATTGTAAATAAATCCTTACCTAAGCTTCCTAGACCAATAAGGATTATGTTTTAGCAAAAAATCGGAAAAAATCATCACACCACAAAATAGGTCACCTTTAACAATGACTCAACATGAGACAAAAGGCTTCAATTCCAATACATCAGATAACTCTACAGAAAAAAAACAATGTTTTAATGATTGGTGACTACATATTAAGACACAATGATTCTCCACTCAATGGGTTGGCTGAAGATAGGGTCATAGTGCATTGTGCTTCAGGTGCCTGGATCTCAGATGCCTCAAGGGTGATTACTACCCTTGTACCAGACAAATATCACTATGATGTGGTAATTATGAATGTGGGGGTGAATGACTTAGGATAAAAAACCCTGAGGGAGATGCAGAGAGACATGTGTGAGCTTTCAATGCATTTCACAATTTTGAACAAGACCCTGATATTAAGCAGAATCCTGCCTTCTCCATGAATAATGCCTGGTATAGAGATTGGCTTTAACAATTGACTAAATAATTAGTGTCATTCTAGGAGAATTTAGTATGTGTTAGCATGGAACAGGATCCCCATTACAGTTTAAAATTTACAAAATAAAAGGTCACAACACACATTTTTGTTGACCAAATGTGTTACTAGCCGGAAATAAGAAAGAGAAAAAAAAATGCATAACACTTTAAAATCAGCTTTCCTTAACTTGGTATCAGCCCTGTCACAACACTGCCTATAAAGGCTTTGAACCTTTGTACACACCTGACATGTCCTTGTAAATGTGGAACCATTTAGCCCAGCAAATTGCCAAAGGAATATCATCATCATCTCCCCTCCTACTTCCTATTTTTCTACACTGGGTTGAGGGAAGTGTCAGCTGTTGCCACCTCTCTATATTCAATGCTACTCTCCTGCCTTCTTCAGCACTCATGCCTGATTGTCACAGGTCTTCTCATATACAATCCTTCTACCTTCTTGCTGGACTCCCTTGTTTTCTCTTGCCTTCTCCATGTCTGTCCCACATCTTCTTTACCAGATTGTCTTCTAATTTTCTGCACATGTGCCTGAGCCACAATAATCTATTCATGAGACCATTTCTGAAATTGGAGCAACTTTAGCTTCTGCTCTTATGTCCTCATTTATTCATCTGTCCCACAATGTGCATCCTACCACCCATCTTAGGCAATTCACCTCCTTTAATTCTAGCTTCCTCAGTATACCTCTCAACTGTATAGAATTTGCAGAGTGTCCATATTTTGCCTCATATTTTTGGACCATTTTTCATAAAATTCTGCTTTTCTAGCAAATCATTGGCAAATCATTGATGATTTAAGTCAGAAAATAATGACAGACATTTGAGTTGCCGCCTTCATACCATTCAGAAAAGTCATGATAACACAAAACACGTTATTCAATCTACTTTCTAAGTTTGTAAGACCATTATTTAAAAAGTGTCTCTGTTTTTGGGCCTTACTCCCCCCCCCACACTTATTTATGGTTTTGTCCAGATTTCTTGTTCTAAGAGGTTGAGAGCTATGCTCCTCAACTGCCCTGCCTTTACTGCCTAGGTTTCCATACCATACAGTAGTACTGGTCGCACCACCATTTTGTACACCTTACATTTCCGCTTCTTTGGCGCTCTTCTGTTGTATACTACACCTGACAGTTTGTGACAGCTGGCGACAGCCCCTCTGATTCTAGCTTTGACTTCCTCATTCAGACTTCCCTTCTCCTCACTACCCTTCCCAGAGACTTGACGCTGTTAACCTGTTCCACTATTTTCCCTTCTATCTCAATTCTAAGCTTCTTCTGAACTCCACCATTTGCTGCCATTACAGCTGTCTTATCTGTACTCAGTTTCATCCATGTGCCTTCAGTTTTGCATTCCATTCCCCTATCCTTTGCTGAAGTTCTTGTCCAGAGTCTGTCTGTAATTCCAAATTGTCAGCACACATCACCAGTATGAACAACAGTGGGATCAGAGTTGAACAGTGGTGCACACGTACTTCCACTGGGAACCCCTCTGTGAGACCAAACACTGCTCATACTTCAGTCATTTAGGTCCTTGTACACAGCTTGCCCTAATTCTACCAATGTTTCTCTGACTTTGAACCAGTGCAGGACTGCCCAAATCAGCTTTCTTAGGACCTTAAGTCATATGCTTTCTCCAAGTCTAGGAATGCCTAATTGGACTCTTTCCTCATCTCTAACTTCTTCTCAACTATCTGTCTCACTGCAAACATTGGGTCAGTTGCGCTACGTCCTGATATGAATCCAAACTGTTCATCTCCTGTCTTACCTTCTACTAATCTGCATATTCATTTATCAGTCACCCTCTTCAGAACTTTCATGTTGTACTGCCCACAGTTGTTTATGTTCCCTTTGGTCTTGAACACTGGCACTAGCATGCTTATTCTCCAGTCATCTAGGATACCCATTTCCATCCATACAGCTATCAATACCCTCAGGAGCCATTTCTCCCCTATCGTATCCAGCATCTTTATCATGTCTGCTGTAACCTCATCTGAGCCTGCTGCTTTCCCTGACTTCTTTTTCTTTGATGTTGTTCTTATTTCCTGTATGGTGGGCTCCTTATCTTCTCTCATCACAGGCTGTGTCTGGAGCAGTACAGCTTCTGTGGGGTTTTCTTCATTCAGCAGCTGCTGGAAATACTCCTTCCATCTGCCTTTGATGTCCTCTGGACTGGTGAGCAGCTTGCTGCTGATATCCCTTATGAAGAGTATCTGGCCATCTTATTTATCTATCTGTCTTTGCCTTGCAACCTGATATAGTTTCTTTGTGCCATCTACTGACTTACTTTCCAGAAGCAGGTACAGTGCCTCTGATGCCTTCATCTTTGCTATTGCAACTGCTTTCTTAGCTTTTTGTTAGCCGACCAGTATTTCTTCCTAGCTTAGTCCATCTTTTCTATCTCCTACTTTTTCCTGCCCACCTTCTTTCCTGTGATGGCTTCATGGACTTATGCATTCCACTACCAGCTTTCCGTATGTACCTTATTTCCATACCTCTCTCGGCCACATAGCTGTTCCATAGTCCTCACATATACTGTTTTGCAGTGCTGCCATTCTTCATCAACCCACCTATTTCCTCTTCTTCTTGAGGGGCTACAGCCCTGAGTATTTCCTTAATTACCAACTACCAGGTCTTAAGCCTGGTCTCTGTTGACCTTAGAGCATTCTCCAACCATTGCTTGCAGCTGATTGTGGCAACAAATGGTTTATTATGTGGGCCTACTGTTTCACTGGGGATGACTTTGCAATCACTGATTCTACCCCAGTGCCCTTTCTTTACTAGGAGGAAATTTACCTGAGTTGCATGTTGGCCACTCTTTTATGTGATCTAGTGACTGTCTCTCTTTCTGAACCATGTGTTGGCTACTATCAAGCTATTTGCCAAACAGAAGTCTAGAATAATAGCCTCTACTTCATTATTTCTATTGTCCCACCCATGTGGACCCATGCATTCCTCATATCTTGTTCTGTCTGCCCGATACCTGCATTTAAGTCACCCATTATTAACACCAATTCATGTTGTTCTGCTTTAGCTAGTATGTCCTGCAACTGCTGTCTGAATGCACTCTTTTCCTCACTATCACAACATCACAACCTTGTTGTGTGGCATAGGCTGACATTAGAATACTGCCCTATGATTAGTCGGGAGTCTAACTGCCATGAGTCTGCCACTAATTCTGAAGACATCCCTCACTGTCTTCTGAAGCCTCTCCCTCACCACAATTCCCACACCATTTTTCGCCTGTCCTCTTCCTGAGTAGTAGACCATGGATCCTAAGCCAAGTGGCTTTGCTGCACTGCCTTTCCATCTTGTCTCCTGGTTACATAGGATGTCCAGCATCCTCCTTGCCATCATGTCATCTACTTCCAAGCTGCATCCTGTCAGTGAATCTACATCGAGTGTATCAGTTCTTAGTTCATGTTTGTCAGGCTGATTTATGTCCAGCTTTCACTCAACAGAGCTGTCCCAGGTAACCCAAGCTGGGAAACTAGATACGTGCCAGCTAGTATCTTATTGAACTAGGGTTGCTGGTCCTCACAGTGGACACACACTAATCAATAGGAGCACATACACCCCTCCAACTGTTAGCACGGGACCCCTGGAGTATGTCAGAGTAGGCCAGGTCACTGCCAAATAAGCACACCCATTTGGTGACATTATTCAACATGACCAAATCACCTAAAGTCACATTTCACACCACCGAGGGGCTAGCCCTGCCATGGCACACAGTCTGTGATCCATGTTCGCCTATCATGAGAATACTGGCACCACAGTAAATGCCCAAAACAGGTGGTTTATACAACTCTTCACCTATAGGGCACCATGTACAGTCTGTGCCACTACCCACAGCTCCATTCTTTGGAGGGTTTGTGATGGAAGCACTCAGCATGTTTTTAGAGGTGGGAGGTGTGAGGAAACTCACAGAGACACAGGGAGAACATGCAAACTCCAAACCGGCATTGGCCAGAGGTCAGGATGTAACCATGTACCTTTTGCAAGCTACAACCACATTGCATAAAATCTCTGTGACAAACTACCAGCATACATTTAAATGTAATAGTTGCACTTCATAAGATCATCTATAACAAGAACAGATAATCCTTACTTTACACATCTGACCTTCTTCAGGGTTTTCACTTTTATGATCTGCAAACCACAATGAATAGTCTGATTATCTGATCATCACGTATTAGCCAACTTATCTAACTGTTCTATACCATATACTTCACAGCATGCATTGCTGTTTAGACTTTACAGCATGCATTGCTGTTTATACGTCACAACATGCATTGCTGTTTCACTGTGATAACTACCAGAGAGTTTGTGGAAAGGAGCAAATGTGGCACCGTCATAATTTCAGCATTTAAATGTATCTGCTATCTTCCAGTGACAGAAACAGATTGTTTATGCATTGTCATTAATGCCAGTATTTTCTTGTTCATTTACTGTGTGCAGAGATTTTGCTCAGATGTGACTTTTTTTAGAGTGACATATAAAATAAAACTATGTAATATTCGAGTCAGCAGTAAACTTATTGTTATCCTCATGTTTTAATGTCATGGGCTACATTTTCAAGCTTCTCTCTCTCTCTCTCTCTCTCTCACACACACATTTGGGATGTCAGAATGAAGCTTGCCTAGTTGTAAAGATTTAAAAATGTGACGTTTATGTACACAGCATTTTCCAGTGAAGACCATAACATGAATACAAACTGAATGTTTTATACATATACAGTAGAGAGCGAGTCAGTTATCCAAACTAATTGGGACCTAAGGTAGTTAGGATAATCAAACTGTTCAGATAATCAATCATATAATTGAACCAGATAAAAACTTCTAAAATCTTGTTTTTTTCGGCATGCAGGAATACATTTTTCAGCCATTCAGCGATTCCAGTGGACAATAAAGAATATTTTTCACACACAAGCTGACTAGAAGCTCAAAAAACATGCTCAAGCGAATACGTATAATGTTTATGTATTCAGACTTTATGATTTTTCCTACCCGAAAACTTTGGAAGGGTGGTTCTAATAACTGACGTTTCGGATTATCGACGTTCAGATACTTGACTCTATACTAGTAAGCCAGTACACAGCAAAATATTTTGAATTGTGCTACAATGCATTTAAAGGCAGTGCTGTGGACAAAGATAAGATCAAATGGTATATGAAATGAATTATCTGTACAGCTTATTTCTTTAACACAGTGCATCTCAAGGTACAACTGTAGCTTCTGGCTGGAAATGCAGAGCAAACCGGGGCAAATTCTGCTTTATAATTACAAATTCAATGTACACATATTCCACAGCTTAAGTAGAGATTTTCAGCTTCCTGAGAAGGCCTGTCTAAACAGTCAGGTTAGTAGCTGTAATGCAAAACTTTCCCTAAGGAGGTAAAACAGATAAATTGCTGAGCAACATTGTCCCAGGGTAGATGAAGAAAATCCTCCATTCCCTTTTTAATCTTTTGTTCAAATGAATAAAGTTTCCCTGGCCCCATAGCAGCAAGCTGTTATATCTCTTTAATCCTTTGGAAGAGCTGTCAGGAATTCACATACAGACGAGTAGTCCCATATGACTCTGGATTGATCACTGACAGTTGCTTTTTAAATCCAGAATTCTACTTAGTACA
>NC_056741.1:306394710-306457210 GCF_019279795.1 Protopterus annectens | reverse complement strand
GAATCCTACAGACAAACATGTTAAGGTGCTATGTGAAGGAAGCAACTCAGAATACTGAAAAAAAGGTTGTCCCCTACATGTAAGTATTATCTTGGCAAGGGACTGGGGGCATGATATGGGGTTAATTGCTGATATGAGGATACCACAGTTGATGGACAAGGGGAACAGAGTACAGTGTTTTGGAGGTAGCAGCCCTCAACATGTGTGTTTTATGTATAGTAAAACTTGGAACAAAACAGAAAAAAAACTAAAAACTGGCAGTTGAATTTAAATAACACTACTTCAGGTCAAGATGCTACATTGTAGGTAACCCTAAGTATTATCATTTAACTTAATTATTTTGGGAGGACATGAGTTGTGAGGTGATGTTCCTAGACATAAGCAGATGGAACTGAGTTACTAGGGGTGGAGAGTTCAAAAGGTATGAATCCTGAAGCTATATATCTGCGTTGCAAAAGAATTGAAGATTAGAATGTGTACAACTGAGCTAAATATGTAGATTTCACTGCATTATTACAAACAACTGATGGTAGAAGGGGACATCCCATGCAAAAGTATTTATTTTACAATGGTGTAAATTTAAAGGGTGACTACCTCAGAAAGTAGCATTTACATTACAGACAGTAAGCAACAAGTGGGAAGAATTGAATATATGATAATTTATTTGACAGTGAACCAGAGATTAAGACTAAATGAGAATCAGCATTTAGTTTGCAAGGGGTAGAAGATAATAAGAGGACAAACCCTAGATATGAGCACTTAGTTGCTTTATGATAACAATCAGGAGGTATAAGGGGGTTCTAGTCCCTACATGGTAAATTTGCTTTGGGAGGTATACAGCATGTGTCTGGATTACACCACATTTAAGCAGTTAGAAGGGACGTTTAGTAAAGGGAGCACATGTACTCCTTATATTACGATTACATGAATGCATCTTGCTACATGTTCTGGTTGACAGAGCCAGACTCAAGACATAGCAGAGGCTTCCAATTACAATACTTGACCAGTGAAGCCATAATGCTTACATAACTTGTAGTAAAAGTTTTTACTTCTGGACTTTTTTTTTATTCCAATGGATTCATAGTCAGCGTTTTTAGTCATAGGTTTTGTAGCCTGAGCATTAAGAGCTGGTCTGCAGCAAATGTACGTTATGAGTCACAAGCTATGGAGGGCCATAATTTTACTCTTCATGAATACCACCCCCTAACTCCTAAATAATGTCAATGTAGCTCAACCAGTTTCATTAATGCAAATGCAAATTAATCAGTACAAAGCACAGCCAAGAATTGATACTGCAGCTACATTAGAAACCAAATCAACATTCATTTCAATGACTGCATTAAAATCTTAGACTCAGCGCATAGTAAAGTAAAATTATTAAAAGTTAATATTTCACAAATTCCTTGTGTTTAATCCTTTAGCTCAGTAGAGACATGCAGTGTTCTCTCCTGGATGAATTACATTTCATTTCACCTCTTCCACCTACTTCCTTTCTTGCCTTTCTGGGTGTTTTTTTTTTTTAAACTTACTCTGCAAAAAAAGTTACTTTTTACTGAGCTCCACAGTTAATCTTTTTTGTTCATATTGAAATGCATACAGTATTACAAATCTGAGTTTATTTGTTTATTTTTAATGTGGTCAAAGCATTGACTATGTTCCTAATTACTTGTGCATCAAAAGTGTTCCATGCAGAATAGAAAACTACTGCAGACCAACTACAGCTCATATTTTATCACACATCCGTCTCCTTTACAGTCCTTTAGCCTTTAAAATGTTACTTGCAACCACTATTTCTCTTATTGCTAATTCTGTCATCCAGTGGAAGAAGCACGTACAGTTAGCTTCCACATAATTTTAACAGAAAAGCAGAAATAAAAAAAAAATAGAAGACTTTATCTTGCACATATAGGTCATCTAATTTTTAATATTTTTTCCTTTGTTGTATATACTGTTGTATCATTGAATATATCATTGTATGTATTTCAATCCTTTATGTTCATGTACTGAGGAGCTTTTCTCCCCGGGCCTCCACTGAAAAATGGGTTCTCAATGGCCCAGTGGATTTTCCCAGTAAACAAAATGCAAATAAATAAACTGTTACTACAAGTACTTTAAGTATTGTGGTTGCACTGGTAAGCCAATAAAACATACACATAACATGTGTATGTGCATATTTACGCTTGTGCTCTCACACACACACACACACACACACACACACACACACACACACACACACACACACACACTCTCACACATACATACAGATACACACACACACACACACACACACATATATATATATATATATATATATATATATATATATATATATATGTGTGTGTGTGTATACACATACAGATACACAAGCACGCACACAAACATACACACATAAACTGTAATATTATTTTCAAGAAACTGCATATAAACTTTACATTTTGAGCTCATATTTTAAACAAACCATCTATAGAGCACCATCAACAGAACTATGCATTGTATTGTGCAATTCTTGTGCAAAATATGATTTATGAAAGCAGCTGCAAAAACTCATTTACAAATAGCATTGCACAATGGCTCGACTAAATATAACAGAATGGTTTCTAAAAACAACCTTGAAAATTTCATAACAGGCTTCCACAAAGTTTAAAAAGTTACATATCATATCCTCCAGTTAGTTGAAACTGAATGACATAAACACGATTGTCTCTTGTTTTTTCAGGGAATGCCCATTCCTCTGCCAAAACTTAATATTTTGAACTCAAATTTTCAAATTAAAGTCTGTGGCCTACCACCACCTGACTTACAATACTGAATTTTTGTAACTTGGATCCAAAATGTAATTTATAGAAAAGACTGTGGAACACCATTTAAAAATGTAATTGCAAAATGACACAGTTTGAAAAGTGTCCCTATAATGACTACTCTGAAAATTTCCTACCACAATTCCACACAGTTAAAATATGATAATCCTGCATAACAAACCGATAAGTGAGTGGAGACATTATCTACATGAAAATACAGCACAAAACATATACGTATTAGAAGCTACTAAATATGTAATTCAAACTAGAATATATATATATGCTCACTTTATCATTGCAATAAGGCAGTTAGGTTTGTTTTAATATGTGTTTCATTCATCTCTCATACCATATTGCCTACTTTTATATATTTGTATTTGACATGTATTTCTTCTGCTTTTAAACTATAAAAGCCAATTGCTAATTTGCAGCATATAGGTGGTTACAGCTTCTTACCACACACAAGGCTCTGAAGCAGTCCTCCAACACCTTGCAGCCACAGTGGCTGCCCCCTTCTCCCCACTGTTGATATGCTTCTGTATCAGTGGCACAGTGGGTCAAATTATGTTATAGATGAGTTGCTACATATTGATTATAATGTAATTCACTGTATCTTTGTCTTACTTGGCAGTATTGCAACAGTTGAGTTTATATATATTACATACAAGCTCCAGGGGAGTAAGGGAAGATCCTATACACTGGGGTTATGCGGAGTAGAGCTTCAATATAAAAGTTCTAGTTCTGAAGTTTTTTTTTTTTGCATTGGTCTTGTACACAGAGCAATGATTGCAAATGTCTGTGTATTATTTATATTTGCAGTCATAACTCTAGAGTATTTTTTTTAAATATATTTTTTGATGAGGTTTATCTTGTTTGTTTAGTTTGTTTAGGGATGATTGCAAATGGTCTTGATGGGTGTTTTTGTTTTCATATATTCATTGTTGATGAAGTTGGGCAATATTTGTGTTTTGTAAAATTTTCGACTTCATCTAAGATGCTATAATGTTGTACTCATATATATGTTTTATAGAACTGATCTGTCTGGTCCTTCACCCATAGACACATATTCCCATCTCCATGCAGCTTTGTAGTGGCTAGTCAGGACTGACTTTATTTTACGTGGTTATCTGCTGATATTAGCCCAATAATATTCAAAATAACACTAGCAAATGCAATGCTTGTGATCTTTGGCTGCAGTCAGTACCTGTCGATGTACAAAGGAATCCTCAGCATTTCCTCACTGGAGAGCTTCTGTCTGATGTGGATTACTTTGCCTTGAGAGTCATAGGTTCATAGGTTCATAGGTTCATACTAGACTATCTGCCCTGGGGCAATTATAAGCCTAGCCCGATTCTGTATGGCTTACGCCACCCCTTGATTTGAGTATACTGTGCCCTTTTTAAGGTTTAGTTTACTGTGCCTCTGTCTAATAGTGACACGGGAGTAATCCCTGGGACAAACCTACGATCCCCCATCCACCTATCGAGATTCTTCTTGAAGAAATTCAGTCAGGTGCTCTGCCTCACATGAACTGGAATTCTATTCCAGAGTGAAGAGAGCCTCTGGGTTATGAACCTGTCCCTCCAGCAAGTTCTATTTATTTCTGTGCTGAGGTTCAAGTCCCTCAAGTGTGTGGCTCTAAGGGATTTAGATTTACTGAGGTGGAGCATGTCCATTAATTCTGGATTTGACATAGCTTTGTATGTCAGGCATAGATCGCCTCAAAGTAGGCTGTATGCAACTGAGTAGAAATGGAGTTTTTTTAACCGAGCAGCATATGGCATCTGTTTGAGACCCTTGGTCCTCTTGGTGAGATACTTTTGGGGTCTTTCAAATTGCTGCAGGTGTCGGGTAAGGTACATCCCAAAAAGGGCATTGTATTCTATGATGGGTCTGATGAGGGATGAATAAAGGGGCACGATTACCTCTCTTGATCTAGATGTGAAACCCTTCGTGATGAGGTGAGCTATGTAGAAGGTCTTTCTAACCACTTTGACAATGTGGTTTTCAAAGGAGAGATTGCTATCAACTTGGGTCCCCAGGTCCCTAATAACTTTCTCTGTACTTAATGGTCATGATCATTAACAAATATTTTTTAAGCCATAATAATGCTTCTACCTCATATGAAGTGCACTGCACCTCTATAAGGACTACAGCTCTGTCCTGCCACAACAGGGTATTAACCTTTTATTCCATTATCATATGTTTAGTGTTTGAATGTGTCAGTATGTCTGCATTGCTCTCAATGCCTTTTCATTTGTTAAGCCTTTCCTCAAATAAACTGTTGCTTTCTTTTTAATCACGTTTCAAGTGTGTATGTCACTAGTTAATTGCTACAGTTATTTTCAAGTGGAACTTGGTCTGACTTCAGGATGTGGATTTGAGGTGTATGACATGATCTCTTCTCATATCAGCTATGGCAGCTGCCTCTGCCTAGGGCTTCCTGACATAGACCTGAATATGCTGCAGCTTGTACTAAACTCCATAGCTCAGTTACTGACTGCTACATTCCATTTATTTATTTAGTTATTTATTGACATTAATATATTAAAATGTTCTTCCGTAGCTTAAGTTTGCTTCTTATCAAGTCTCATATCACTATTAAAGTTTGCATTTCAGTAGGTTTCACCCTACAATATATGGGTCTCCCAGTCCCATGCAGCCCAGTTAGATCTGTACACTCTTCCTGTGCATTGTTTGAGGTTCCAAGATTTAATCTAGAATCTATTAGGGCTCATTTATTTTGCCACAATGCCCTACACCTCTGGATACTTCATCGATAGTTAAGAGACTCTGCAATATCTGTTAAGTAACATCACTAAAAACCTTTTCACTTGACGTTTCATTTTAGTGTTTTCTTTTTAATTTCTATTGTATTCTTGTCAAACCCTTAGAGGAAGTTGATATTTTAATTGTACTCATAGTGTTGTAAAATGTTTTTTGATATTAGTGCATTAAAGGACTATTGAATTTAAATTTTAATTTAAATGTTGCATTCATTAAATGGCCTTTCATCTATTATCTTACTGTCTTTTCTTTTTTCATCTGTTCCATTAATCGTGATTTCCTTGCCTTACTTTTGCCAGTAAAGACATCCCCTGCCATTACTTTGTAAAACTTTGAAACGTCTTTTCCTCTTCTACATGTCGTGCTAGGATCTCTTTGGCACCAGTTTAAATTTCTCTCTCTCACATTTTGTTGCCTTCTTCAAATATGCATTACATGATTTAAAATAAAATAGAAAACAGACAATATTTCACATTTAAGATGTTTTTCTTGAGTTTTTCGATGTATTGTTCTGCATGTAATAGTGTGTTCAGTAATGGCATTATTTTTATTTCTTGGGAAAAATGTTAGCTTTTCAACATAAACCTAAATTGGTTAAAATTAATAAGAGCAGAAAAGCAAAACACGTTCATTATAACATTGAGACATTTATACTACCATGATAGCCAATGCATAGTGACGTCTTTATTGCCATAGTTTTTGAGTGCCGTATTTACTGTATTGCTGTATAAAAGACTGATGTAGCTTATTTTGTATGTCTTTTAAAGATTTTTTTAGTTGCTCTTCTTCAGTCTGGGTTGCTGTGAGGAAAAAACATTTATTATGGTGAAAATCTGTGTGCAGTTTTATCCAATATCTGCCTTTTTCAGGCCTGATTAAAATGACTGTTTATATCCAGAAAGTTAAGATTCTTCTTCATAACAAATACCTATGAGATGTGCATTACCACTGTCCTTCCTTATGAGGCTGCTAAAACTGGTACAAAAATATAAAGAACACACCCATGTGTGAGACTATTGCATGTTTTGTCAAATCAGGATCATACAGCTTGTATTTATCAGGCTGTGGATTGTATTTCATTACTGAAACTAAGCGGAAATTCCTTAAGTTCCAAGAGCAGGATAAGTTATTTCTTACACTTATTTCACTGAACTGCACTTCTGAAACGCTTATAATTGTGCTATACAGGTGATCTACTACATTTTGCACTGTTATAAAGCTTTTTTATTGTTTCACTGCATTTATGTACTGTTTTATACTGTTTTAACTGTATTTTTCATTGCTAGATACCGTTTCATTACTATAATTGCATGTTTACTGAATTACTTAACTGTAAACTGCTTTTTCATACTGAGAGTTGTATTTTCTGTTTGTGAGTGCTCTATCCAAGCTTTTCTGTGCATTTTTGATTTTTTGAGGTTCCTGTGTTCTACAGCTAGGAACTGCAATAGTGTGCATTACTATAATTGTCTGTTTACAGTTAAAAGCATTCTCTAGAGTCTGCTTGCTCCTTGATCTGTTTAAAACTTTCATTTAGTGACTACAGCTAGGAACTGTAATTTTTTCCCACCCATACTCCCTAGTGTTGTGGTGTTCTTATACTTGGTGACTTTGCAGTTGCCCGCCCATACTGTATATTTGATATGTGACACTCCTCACAGTCTAGTATCATTAGTTCATTCAATCTAATAGAGAACATTTGTGAAGGCCAAGCCACTCAGATTCTTAATGTTGAATCAACTTCTGTTCCAGCTTTCTCCATTTCCACTTCACTGAAAAAAAGAATTTTACTGAAAAAAAAATTCTAAACTTGCTTCCCCCCTTTCCTGTGGCAGGTCTTGTCCAGATACAGATTTGCTGTGTCCAGGACTGTTTGTGAGCTCCTGAGCCCCTCCTCCGCACTTAACTAGGGTTAAACTGTTCCTGGCGCCATAAAGTCTGTTCTTCAAATTTTTCCCTTGTAACTAGCCAGCTTTTTAGTTTTAGCACTCAAATCTGTTTCTTTGAGCTCAGCACTTGTTCAGAACTCGTTGTAAGCACTAAATGAGCTACAAATTACTACAGCACTCAACTTTCCTCACTTGTCTAGAGGAAAACAGTTTTTAGTACTTAATAAATAAGCACCTATGCAGGCATGTCTAAAGGTCAGCTACCGCTGTTTTCTCCTGTCTACCTGATGAATCTGGGCATCTTGGGACAATGCAACAATTGCCTCATGTACACAGACAACCCTCTCCTCCTACCACCCAACACTATGACCTGTGAGAGATGCACTTATACAGCCAAACTGGAAGCAAAGCTCTCTTCAGCGAAGACTGGGCTAGACAGCCAAGAGTAGAAGGTAAACACTTGCACCGTACCACACTCATCACATAGTCCCTCAAAACCTACACCACCAAAACACACACACAGAAGCACAAAACATACACCTACATTCATGGAGGCTCCCGGTAAAAATCTGCCCAAACAACTGAGACCTCCAAAGCAGAAATGCAAGCAACCTCCAACCCCCAACACAACCCAAATGATACATAGCCCACATACTCAGTGTGCCACTCAACTACAGCCCATAAGGCATAATGCACCCAACACTCTAGTCATAGGTGACTCTATAGTCAGGCACACTGATGTTCCACTCACCAGGCTAAACAAGGAGAAAGTTACTGTCAGCTGCCTGTCAGGTGCCAGGATCTGCCACATAACTCACACACTCAGGTAACTCCAAAACAAGTACAAATATGACTCTGTCATTGTCCATGTTGGTGTGAATGACCTGAGACATACCTCCCTGGATTACATGAAAAGAGACATGTAGGAGCTCTCCGATCTTGTAGCCTAGGCAGGTATGACCCTAGCCCTGAGTAGCGTCCTGCCATCACCCAGAATGATACCACAGTAAAAGGACAAAATTATTGACTTTGACAATTGGCTAAGCTTCTGGTGTCATTCTAAGGGAATCCAGTATCTGTCTGCCTGGGATGACATGATCGACAGACCACGCTGCTTTGCCAGAGATGGCCTGCACCTGTCATCCTTGGGATTCCAGATACTGACAAAGGCTCTTGCCACCCCTATAGTGCCTTTTTTAGGCAAGGTTCAAATGACAAATTCACCACTGTAACATGTACAAGCAAGCAAAATCTGAGGGTAATGCTACTCAATGCTAGAAGTCTAAACCTCAAAATGCACTCACTCGAGGCACTCCTTAAAATGGAGAACATTGACATCTGTGTAGTGACAGAGACCTGGTTCAAAGCTCCAGAGAGCACCCCTGCATTACCAGACTATAATTCATACCACACCATTCGGCCACCAAACCCGCACCGAAACACTAAAGGTGGAGGCGTGTCCATGTTCATTAAAAATATCCACACCTACAAGCTAGCTGCTCAGCATAATGCAGTCAAGATTATCCAAGTTCAACTAACTCTGGGCAAAACTGCAGTCCAGATTGTAGCTTGCTACAGACCCCGCACTATGCCCCAGGATTCCCACTCCTATTTTCTTGACACACTGGAAAATATTAAGGTACAACCCAACACCCTAATAATGGGTGATGTCAACTACACTACCATTAACTGGGAAAACTACTTGTGTACCAACTCTTTTGCTCAACGTTTTCTGAAAATCATCAATTCCAATGCCTTGGATCAACTTATCCACACCACCACCAGGGGCAGCAGTATCCTAGACCTGGTCATCACCAACATGGGTGACCGGTGTTCCACACCAGAGGTCAGCTCCTAGTTGGTCAGATCCGACCACAAGCTAATCACTCTAGACATCCACATCCCGCTCCCACCCCCATTAGGAAAACAACCATAAAATATTTCTCCAAAGCCAACTTCACGCTTCTTAAGACAGAAGTGGCAAACCACACGACATGCATGCAGATGGACAATAGAGGTATGACTACTGAATCCTACACAAATGCACTTTATAAGCACTTACACGAGTGCATGGATCATGCTATCCCTAACAGAACCAAGATGCTATCCTCCAAAAAAGGAAGTCAATCTGGTGGTCTTCTGCCATAAACAAACTCTACAACAGAAGAAAGAAACTGTTGCAAAAAAGAGTAAAATCCCACGATTGGAGGAACTCCGTGATCAGCCTCAGTAAGAAGTGTGATCCCTCATAAAATCCTCCAAAGCTAGTTATGAAAACAAAATTGCTACTGATTCTAAAGACAACCACAAAGCATTCTATAGCTATGTCAAGAATCTCAATGGCAACACTCAGATCTGCTCTGAGTTACAGCATAATGACACTAAATATACAGAACCAACTGATATTGCCAACATCCTGGCAGATAGGTTCAGTGCTAACTTTACCCCCCTCTCACCCCCTAAAGGGCCCATCTTTATACCGGAAGAATGCAAAGTTCCTGTAATCATGGCTGCACAGGTAAAAACCTCATTCTCCAAAGCCAAGAACACAGCATCCATGGGACCTGACAACATCCCAGGCTGCCTTCTACATGAACTACAGAATGAACTGGCACCCCACCTAAGTACCATGTTCAATCATAGCCTCACCTCAGGCTTTGTGCCCATTGAATGGTGTACTGCGATGGTTATCCCACTCCACAAAGGGGGGGCCACAACAGACCCCGGGAACTACTGCCCCTTTAGCCTGATGAGCCTGGTCTGCAAGGCCATGGAATGTATCATCATGGAACTCATAAACAAAGACACTGGTAATCTCCAAACTCTGGACCCCACACAGTTCAGGTTTGTAAAAGGCAGATCATGTCTCATAAACCTGATAGACTTCTTTGAAGCAGTCACCAAAGCCATAGATGAGGGTAAGGTGGTTCACACAGCCTATCTAGATCTCGCCAATGTGCTCAACACCATCCCCCACTCTGGAATTATAGATAAATTCACTAAACTAGGTATAAATCCCTATGTCACAAGATGGGTTGCCAACTGGCTTACTGACAGAACCCACACTGTGAAAGTAGCAGACTCCAAATCAGACTTCAGACCAGTGAAAAGTGGAGTACCACAGGGTTCAGTCCTGGGTTCTCTCCTGTTTGGTATCTACTTCTCTGAAGTACAGGCTAACATGTAAGGGCTTTGGCTAACTAAATTTGCAGATGACTGCAAACTAGGAGCCATAATTGAAACTCCTATGGACATCCTACAAAAGGGCCTCACTGAGACAGATGCCTCGTGTCAAAGCCATGGTCTCAAGCTGAATGCCAAAAAGTGCATTGTCATCCCCTTTGGTAAAAACTCTGTAGCCATGAACTACCACATAGATGGTAGTCTATTTACCACCTAAAGTGTGATTAGAAACCTTGGGACACAGGTGGTCAGTAGTCTCTCCTTTGATAATCACATCGCCACAGTGGTCAAGAAATCCTTCTACATGGCACACCTAATCACAAAAGGTTTCTCATCCAGAAAAAAAGAGGTCATTGTTCTCCTCTACTCATCACTCATTAGACCCATTGTAGAGTACAATGCCCCTTTTAGTATGTAACTCACAAGACATCTACAACAACTGGAAAGGTGGCAAAAATACCTCACAAAGAGGATTACCGGCCTCAGACAGATGCCTTATGCAGACCGACTCAAAAAACTCCAGCTTTACTATGTCACATATTGCCTACTCAGAGGCGATCTCTGCCTAACATACAAAGCTATGTCAAACACAGAGCTATTGGACATGCTCCACTTAAAGAAATCCCAATCCCTCCGAGCTACATGTTCTAGGGACCTAAACCTTGTCACCACAATAAACAGAACATGCTGGAGGGATAGATTCCTGTCCCAGAGACTTCCCATACTCTGGAACAGACTACCTATCTATGTCAAACAGAGCTCCTCATTAGCACTCTTCAAGAAAAATCTTGATGATTGGATGGGTAATAGGAAATTCACCCCGGGGATCACTTCTGTGGTTCTGCTTGACAGGGGCACAGGAAAATAATTTTCTTGGGTGGCGAAAGCCAGGGTACCTTTTTGGCTAGGCTTGTATAGGCCCTAGGGCCAATAGCCTAGTACCTACCTATGGACCTATGAACCTATACCCTACATTTTAAAACATTTGTTTGTATAATATGCGCAGCATATTTTTTCATTGCATAAATATAACAACTGGCTGACTGAAATCCTGTTGAAAACTTGTTACATAACCTCTGGACGAAATCAAATAACATGAGCACAAGTTCAGTGCTGAAGTTGTCTTCAGCAAACATTGCAGACTAAAGCATTTAGATGTAACATACATTTACAAATACAGCCTCTAAACTTTGTTAATCTTTATCCCATATGGTGCACAAGAAGGGACCTGCTACTGCAAGAGTTAGAGTTCAGTACTAAACATCCATCACTAATGCATACATAATTTATTCATAGGTTCACAGGTGTGTACTAAGCTAATGGCCCTGGAGCCTTTTCAAGCCTAGCCCATGGAATTATCCTGGCATTGTGCCACTCAGCCTTAGTTCCCAGTGCCTCTGTCAAGTAGAGCCACTGGAGTGATCCTCAGGGTGAATTTTGTATTTCCCATCCACTCATCAAGATTTTTCTTGAAGAGGGCCATTGAGGTACTCTGTTTGACATGTATGGGAAGTCTATTCCATAGCATGTGCAGTCTCTGAGTTATGAACCTGTCCCTCCAGCACGTTCTGTTGATTGTGGTAATGAGGTTGAGGTCTCTGGACTGTGTGGTGCAGAGGGATTGGGATTTCTTCAGATGCAGCATTTCTAACAGAGCTGGGTCAGACATAGCTTTGTAAGTCAACCAGAAATCGTCCCTAAGTAGGCAATATGAGACAGAGAATAGTTGGAGTTTTTTGTGTCTGTCCATATAGGACAAGTGTTTAAACCCTAGGATCCTCTTTGTGAGGTACTTTTGCAGCCTCTCCAGTTGTTGCAGGTGTCTAGTGAAGTACATGCCAAATGGGGCATTGTACTCAATGATCGGCCTAATTAGGGAAAAGTAGAGCAAGACAATGACCTCTTTCTTCCTGGATACAAAACCCTTAGTAATGAGATGTGACTTTCTGACCACAGTGCCAATGTGGTGGTCAAAAGAGAGGTTACTGTCAACCTTTGTTCCCAGATCTCTTATAACACTGTCTGTGGTCAGTGGACTACCATCGATGTGGTAATTCATGGGAACTGGGTTTTTCCCAAAGGGGATGATGACACATTTTTTGGCATTGAACTTAAAGCCATGGTTCTGACACCAGTTGTTGGTCTCGGTGAGGCCTTTATGTAGGATGTCAACATCACCTGGGGAGTTAATAATGGCTACCAACTTGCAATCATCTGCAAACTTTGCCAGCCAGAGTCCCTTCATGTTGGCCTGGACTTCAGAGAAGTAGATACCAAACAGGAGAGGACCCAGGACTGATCCCTGTGGGACGCCACTCGTGACTGGTTGGCAGTCTGACTTGGAGTCAGCTACTTTCACACTGTGGGTTCTATCTGTGAGCCAGTTTGTAACCCACCTAGTGATATAGGGGTTGATGCCTAACTTAGTGAGTTTTTCTATGATTCCTGAGTGGGGAATGGTATCAAAGGCCTTGGCCAGATCAAGGTAGGCTGTATGAACCATCTTGCCTTCATCCACAGCTCTAGTGACTGACTCAAACAAGTCGACCAAATTGAGCAGGCATGATCTACCCTTCACAAAACCAAACTGTGTGGGATCCAGAGTTTGGAGATTCCCTAGATCCTTGTTTATTAGTTCCATGATGATGTGTTCCATAGCTTTGCATATCAGACTTGTCAGGCTAATGGGGCGATAGTTCCCAGGGTCTGTAGACACTCCTCCTTTGTGGAGAGGGATAACTATAGCAGTGCGCCATTTAGTAGGGACAAAGCCTGAGGTGAGGCTGTGATTGAACAGGGCACAAAGGTGAGGTGCCAGTTCACCCTGTAGTTCATGTAGAACACAGCCAGGGATATTGTCAGGTCCCATAAAAGCTGTATTCTTGGTGATGAACAGTGCTGTTTTAACCTGTGCGGCAGTAATACTGGGTGCCTGGCAATCTACTGGTATTGTGATTGGTCTTTTGGGGGGGGGGCGGTAAAATTTGCACTGAAAATGTCAGCCAGTATATTGCCAATATCTGTTGGCTTGGTATAGGAGGTACCATTGTGCAGTAGCTCAGAGCAAATCTGGGTATTGCTGTGGAGATTCTTTACATAAATATAGAAGGCCTTGTGGTTGTCTTTACTATCTGCTGCAATTCTGTTTTCATAGCTAGCTTTAGAGGATTTGATGAGGGATCTCAAAGTTTTGTTGAGGCTTATAAGTGAGTTTTTCCATTCTTGGGACTTGACTTTATTCTGCACCAGTTTCCTCCTTCTGTTGTAGAGTTTGTTTATGGCAGGGGACCACCAAATTGACTTCCGTTTTTGCAGGAGAGCATCTTGGTTCTATTGGGTATGGCAAGATCCATGCATAAGTGTACGTGTTTGTACAGGGCATTAGTGTATGATTCAGCGGTCATGCAACTATTCTCTATTTGCATGGGTGCTGTGAAGTTAGCCACCTCTGTTTTTAGGAGTTCAAAGTTAGCTTTGGAGAAGTTTTTCATGGTGGTTACCTTTGCAGGGGGAGTAGGGGGTGGGAGGGATGTGGATTTCCAGTGTGATTAGTGTGGGGTCGGATCTAAGCAGGAAGGAGTTGACTATTGGTGTAGAGCAGCAGTCACCCATGTTAGTAATGACCAGGCCAAGGATGTTGCTATCTCTAGTGGGGGTAAGAACGAGCTGGTCCAGGGCATTGGAATTAATGAATTCCAGGAAACATTGGGCAAGTATATTGGTACATGAGTAGTTTTCCCAATTAATGGTGGGGCAGTTGAAGTTGCCCAGTATGATAGTGTTATGTTGGACCCTAATATTCTCCAGGATGCTTAGAAATGTGAAGTTTGAGTCATGGGACATGCTTTGGGAACTATAACATGTTATGACCTGAATCGCTGTCTTACCCAATGTTAGCTGCACCTAAAGTATCTCTGATGCGTTACGTTAGGGTCACTAGTCTGGAGATGTGTGCATCCTTTATGAATATGGAAACACCACCACCTTTGGAGCTTTGGTCCAAGTTCTGGGGTAAAAGGTGTGGAATGAGTTATAGCCTGGTAGTGCAGGGGTGCTTTCTGCTGCCTTGAACCAGGTCTCTGTTACAGCACAAATGTCGATGTTCTCCATTTTAAGGAATGCTTCGAGTGAGTGCATTTTGAGATATAAACTTCTAGCATTGAGCAGCCTGAGCCTCAGATTGCATTTGTTTGTAGCTGTTAAGGTGGTAATTTGGTCTTTGCAACACCGCCTGAAAAAGGCACTATAGGGTGGCAAGAGCCTTGGCCAGTATCAGGAAGCCCAGGAGTGACAGATGGGGTCTATATTATAACAATGAATGATCAAATGATCAAACTTTGTTATTTCAAACACAAAAGTTTGAATTCACAATACATCGAACTACCAAAACAGTGACTTTTTTCCAAAGGAAAATAACTGCTGTTCACAAAAAACAAACAAACAAAAAAAACACATTCAAACATTACATAAAGTGGGGGACTGCCCCCCCCCCACATACCCCTACTTAAATATAGCAATTCCAAGATCGCACTACAGTGCCGAAAATGGCAAAGTGACGGAAGCGACCAAGCGACTTCTTTCCCAGGGAAAGAATTCGCTTATATGCTGCTTTGTCATTTTGCGTTTTCAAGATTTGAAGTTCGACCATGACGCATTCGGCAAAATGCATCTTCGGTCTTCTAATAGGAACCCAACAGATGCAGGTCATCTTTGGCAAATCATCAAGGTCTGTTAATCATGTCATCTCAGGCAGACAGATACTGGATCCCCTTAGAATGACACCAGAAACTTAGCCAATTGTTGAAATCAATCATTTTCTGCTTGTACTGTGGTATCATTCTGGGTGATGGTAGGATGTTGCTCAGGGCTAGGGTCATACCAGTCTGAGCTAAATAATCCGAGAGCTCCTCCATGTCTCTTTTCATGTAGTCCAGGAAGGTACGTCTCAGGTCATTTACACTCACATGTATAATGACAGAGTCATATTTGTACTGTTGTTGAGGGACCTGAGTGCGTACATTATGTGGCAGATCCTGGTACCTGACAGGCATCTGACTGTTACTTTTTCCTTATTCAACTTAGTGAGTAGGACATCAGTGTGCATCACTATCGAGTCACCTATGACTAGTGTGCTGGGCATGCTGTTTTGCCTTAGGGGCTTTGATTGAGTGACACACTGTTTAGGAGAGTTATGTGTCTTGTGATTAGTGTTGTGTTGTGTTGTGTTGGTTGAGTGAATTTCTGCCTTGGAGGTCTCTGCTGTTTGGGTAGATTTTTATTGAGAGCCTCCACGAAGCTGGGTGTGTGGTTTGTGCTTTTATGTGAAGGCAGTGCTGCTGTGTGCTCTGGAGGGCTATGTGTTCCATGTGGTGTGGTGCAAGTGTTGACCTTCTCCTCTTGACCAGCTATTCTGGTCTTGGCTGGAGAGTGTGTGGCTTCCAGTTTGGATATATAAGTGCATCTCTCTCAAGTCTGATAGTTGGGTGTTAAGAAGAGAGAGTTGTCGGTGTACATGAGGTAGTTGCTACATTGCCTTAGGGTGCCCCAGTTCACCAGGTTAATAGGAGAAAGCACAGGGAACTGACCTTTAGACATGGAGGGGTGGGCATTAATAATAAGTACTGGAGCTGTTTCTTTGTAGAACATTTAATGCTGACAGCACTTTTGTGTGCTACAATAATTGCTAGAAGAAGTCTGGTATGGTACTAATAAGCTAGTAAAATTGCAGGAGAGGAGAGAACTAGCAGATCTAAGCAAAAAATTGAAGAGCAGACGTTGGCACCTCTCAGATGCTTACAAATAGTTCTAGATACAGCAAATCTGTATCTGGACTAGACTACTTACAGGAAAGGCAGGAAACAATCACAAGTGTGGGCTTTTAAACTAGAAGGTTGAAAGAGATGGAAAAACTGCCCAAATGGCCAATAAAATAGAAATTTTGGGCCAGAAGCCACTCCTCTTGTGGTAGATAGGCTACCTAGCGCTTACTACTCCCACTGATAAGCTAGAAGGCTTCTCTCCAACACAGAAAGGCTTGGGGGGCTCAGAAGCTTACATACTGTCCTGGATACAGCAAGTCTGAATATGGACTAGACTAGTTACAGGAAAGGCTAGAAAAGCGCAAATGTGGGCTTTTAGACCAGAAAGTTGAAGGAGATGGAAAAAACTGCCCAAACGGCCAATAACATTTCTGGGCCAGAAACCACTCCTCTTGTGGTAAATAGGCTACCTAGTGCTTACCACTCCCACTGACAAGCTAGAAGGCTTCCCTCCAACACAGAAAGGCTTGGGAGGCTCAGAAGTTTACAAACAGTCCTGGATACAGCAAATCTGTATCTGGACTAGACTAGTCATATGAAAGGTGGGAAACATACACAAATGTGGGCTTTTAAACCAGAAAGTTGAAAGAGATCGAAAAAACTGCCCAACTTATTCCTACTTTTATCTTTTTTCCATATATATTTGTTAACCAATCAGAAAATCAATCAGTAAATAATTTCTTAATTAACTTTGGTAGGGTAGATCTAATGTCCATGTCTGTCAAATGAAAACCATGAAGAATAAAGACAGCTTCCCTTTTCCTAAATAATGTAACACATTTTGCAATAAAGGAGAGGTGTAATATTAGATATTTTAGTTTAAAATTTTATGGTATATAAAAAAGTGTGGATTAAGTGGTCATTTGGCTGCATTTCTTTCAATGTTTGCAAGTACTCATCACGGCAGTGTAGGTCAGTTGATAGCTAAATACCACCTAGCATATTCCTGTACGTTCAAAATTGTTTTACTTGGTCATGCTATCTGTAAGAGGTGATGCAAATGCTACCCTGAGAACATTCTGATAAGTAACTCAACACCACAATATCTCACGTAGTACTGTTTGCTTTTAGGAAACCATACCACACAGAAAATAGACAAGTGTCCCAGTTCATTAAGCTAAGCTGCAACATTTGGTACCATAAAATTAACAAACATGTATTTAATATAATCATTTATATTCCAGATATAAGCATTTATCAGCATTCAGTGCAAATAAATGACTGTACTTTGAAACTAGATTAGTATGCATTCCTACCTGTTAAAATTCTTAAGTTTTTGAAGAGCTGTAACTTCACTGAACAGAGGCATTATTTCCAATAAGCAACTATCTTATAGCAAATATTGGTAGTCAGAGAATGTTATAGTTAAAAGAAACATAACGTAACTGCCTTCTCAGGTCTAACTCACAATGCACTTCTGTAAGGCACCATGTCTAATGAAGGGCAACACAAAAGGAAGTTTTTGTTAGGTTTAGGTTTGCAGGTATTTATAAAAAAAAAATTATATATATATATATATATATATATATATATATATATATATATATATATATATATGTGTCTACTGTTGTTGTATCTTTTGGCTTTTCCCGATTAGGGGTCGCCACAGCGGAACTCCGGTCCGCTAATGATTGGCAGTAGATTTTTTTACATACCGAGTTGCCAGCCCTGACGCACAACCTTCAACAAAGGTACACCCATTCACGCATGTCTCCACACAGTAGAAGCTTTAGCTGAGACTCAAACAGGAGAACGTCTTCCTGTGAGGTGACAACGCTACCGCAGCACTACTGTATAAGTTCGAAAATACACTTCTTCGAACTCACACAGTAGACCCTGGGTTACGCGAAAGAGCACTTAATCGAAAGTGCACTTTTGCAAAACCCGCTTCAGCGAACGGGCTACTACTGACTTTAGTGTAGTAGTTACAGACCTTAGGGTTAGGGTGCAGGTCATGGTAAGGGGATAGCTAGTAGAGCTAACCCCTTACCATGACTCGCGCCCTAACCCTAAGGTCCATGACTACCGCACCACAGTGGAGGACAGGCTATCCTTCACTGTGGTGCGGTAGTCACGGACCTTAGGGTTAGGGCACGGGTCATGGTAAGGGGATAGCCCTACTAGCTATCCCCGTACCATGACCCGTGCCCTAACGCTAAGGTCTGTAACTACCGCACCCATTCATAGGTTCATAGGTTCATAGGTTCATACTAGGCTATCTGCCCTAGGGCATTTATAAGCCTAGCCAGAGTGTGTGTGGCTTTCACCACCCCTTAGGATGACAATACTATACCCATTAGTTTGCTGTGCCTCTGTCCAGCAGTGATACAGAGATGATTCCCGGGGTAAACCTATGATCACCCATCCACTCGTCAAGATTTCTCTTGAACAGAGTCAGTGAGGGGCTCTGCCTCACATGGACTGGGATTCTGTCCCATAGTGTAGGGAGTCTCTGGGTGATGAATCTGTCCCTCCAGCACGTCCTATTTATATCCGTGTTGAGGTTTAAGTCTGTTGCTCTCAAGGCTCTGGTGGATTTGGATTTTTTGAGGTGGAGCATGTCCATTAATTCTGGGTTGGACATGGCCTTGTATGTCAGGCACAGATCACCTCTGAGCAGACGGTATGCGACTGAATAGAGCTGGAGTTTCTTCAGTTGGGCATCGTATGACATATGTTTGAGCCCCTTTATCCTTTTGGTGAGGAACTTTTGGGGTCTTTCCAACTGCTGCAGGTGTCGGGTAAGGTACATTCCGAATGGGGCATTGTACTCAATCATTGGTCTGATAAGTGAAGTGTACAGGGTACAATGACCTCTCCTGATCTGGATGTGAATCCCTTCATGATCAGGTGGGCAATGTAGAAGGTCTTCCTAACCACTTTGGCAATGTGAGTGTCAAAAGAGAGGTTACTGTCAACTTGGGTCCCCAGGTCCCTGATAACGTCTTCCGTGTTTAATGGATTACCACCTATGTGGTAATTAGGGGTTACCTTGTTTTTCCCAAAGGGTATGACTATACATTTTTTGGCATTTAGCTTAAGGCCATGGTTCTGGCACCAGTTATCCATTTCTATGAGACCTTTCTGGAGGATGTCTGTGTCTGATGGAGTGTCAATTATGGTGCCCAGTTTGCAGTCATCTGCAAATTTTGTCAGCCACAATCCCCTATGTTTGCCTGCACTTCAGAAAAATAAATGCCGAACAAGAGGGGGCCCAGGACTGAGCCCTGTGGGACACTGCTCGTGACCGGCTTAGAGTCTGACATGGCACCAGCAACTCTAACCCTGTGTGTTCTGTCCTTGAGCCAGTTTGCAACCCATCTTGTGACATATGGGTTTACATCTAAGCTGGTGAGCTTTTCTATGATGCCCGAGTGGGGTATTGTGTCTAACGCTTTGCTAGGTCAAGGTAGGCTGTGTGAACTGCCTTACCCTCATCAATGGCCTTAGTGACTGTTTTGAAAAAGTCGACCAAGTTCAAGAGGCAGGATCTGCCCTTGACAAAGCCAAATTGGGTAGGATCCAGTGTCTGTAGGTCCCCAATGTCTTTATTTATGAGTTCCATTATGATCCTCTCCATAGCTTTGCAGACAAGGCTCATCAAGCTTATGGGTGGTAATTTCCAGGGTCCGTAGAAGCACCGCCTTTGTGGAGTGGGACCACAGTTGCCGTGACGCCATTCTTTGGGCACGTATCCTGTAGTAAGGCTAAGATTAAACAGCAGCCTTATGTGTGGGTTTAGTTCCTCATTGAGTTCGTAGCACACAGCCGGGGACACCGTCCGGTCCCATTGATGCTGTGTTTTTGCTTTAGAGAGAGCAGCTCTCACCTGGGCATCTGAGATGTTTGGGAGGCTAGACTCTGGTGGGATAGATATTTCTCATTTTGGGGGAGGGAGGGAGAAATTTGCACTGAACCTGTCTGCCAGTATGTTGGCAATGTCTGTGGGTTCAGTGATTTTTTATCATTTTGGACTAATTCTGAGCATATCTGGCAGTTTCCACCCAGGTTTCTAACATAGCTAAAGAAGGCTTTATGATTGTCTTTTGTGTCATTAGCGATTTTTCTCTCAAAGTTGGCCTTGGATGATTTTATGAGTGATCGTAGTTTTTGCTAGAATTGATCAGAAATGCCTTCCCATTTAGGGATTTTGCTCTGTCATGTAGTAGCTTTCTCCTCTTGTTGTAGAGTTTGTTTATGGCTGGAGTCCACCAGACCGGGCCTGCCTTTGGTGGAAAGGGTCTTGATTTTATTAGGGATTGCTTGATCCATACATTCCTGGAGGTGCTCGTAGAAGGCATTTGTAAGGGTTTCAGCAGCGTGGGTTGTGGTTTCCACTGGCTCGGGGCCTTGAAGGATACCACTCCAGTCTTAAGAAGTGTGAAGTTTTCTTTTGAGAAGTTCTTTACTGTGGTCTTTTTGCTGGGGGTGGGGTGGGATGTGGATCTCCAGTGAGATTAATTTATGGTCTGATCTCACCAATGAGGGATATACTTCGGTGTGGAGCATTTTGTCCCCATGTTTGTGATGATCAGGTCTAGTATATTTTCTCCTCTTGTGGGAATGGTGACTAGTTGTTCCATAGCATTTGAGTTTATGAACTCAAGGAACCTTTGGGCTAGGGTGTTGGGGCTTGAGTAATGTTCCCAGTCTATGTTTGGGTAGTTGAAGTCACCCAATATGATGGTGTTTGGAGAGACATTTATAATCTCCAGTGTCTTCAGGAAGGCTGTGTGGGTTTCCTGAGTTTGAGAAGGTGGTCTGTAGCATGTTACAAACTGTAGGGCAGTTTTACCTATGGTTAATTGCACCTGGATGGTCTCCGATGCTTCGTGCGTTGCCACTAACCTGGAGGTGTGGGTATCCTTTAAGAATATGGATACTCCCCCTCCTTTTGTGGTTCGGTCCGGATTTTGGGGCCGGAATGCATGATATGAGGTATAACCTGATAGTGCTGGGTTCACGCATGTCTCCACACAATCGAAGCTTTAGCTGACACTCAAACAGGACAACGTCTTCCTGTGAGGTGACAACGCTACCGCAGCACTACTGTATAAGTTTGAAAATACACTTCTTCGAACTCACACAGTAGACCCTGGGTTACGCGAAAGAGCACTTAATCGAAAGTGCACTTTCGCAAAACCCGCTTCAGCGAACGGGCTACTACTGACTTTAGTGTAGTAGTTACAGACCTTAGGGTTAGGGTGCAGGTCATGGTAAGGCGATAGCTAGTAGAGCTAACCCCTTACCATGACTCGCGCCCTAACCCTACGGTCCATGACTACCACACCACAGTGGAGGACAGGCTATCCTCCACTGTGGTGCGGTAGTCACGGACCTTAGGGTTAGGGCACGGGTCATGGTAAGGGGATAGCCCTACTAGCTATCCCCGTAGCATGACCCGTGCCCTAACGCTAAGGTCTGTAACTACCGCACCACAGTGGAGGACATAGCATGTTTTCCTGCTGTCCTCCACTGTGGTGCGATCCGTTCGTAGAAGCTGAGTTCGCGAAAGTGCACTTTCGAATAAGTTCACTTTCGCGTAACTGAGCGGTCTACTGCTTTTTTTTGAATATATGGTATTCGATGAAAAGCAGTAGGCCAATATATACATATATATATATATATATATATATATATATATATATATATATATATATATATAGATATATATATATATATATAGATATAGATATAGATATATATATAGATGGATATATTTATATATATGTGTGTGTGTGTGTACATACATACACACACACACACACACACACACACACACACACACACACACACACACACACACACACACACACACACACACACACACATACACACACATACACACACACACACATATATATATATATATATATATATATATATATATATATATATATATATATATATATATATATATGAGGACCTGTACAAATAAATAAAATACAAACTATTCTCAGAAGGAAAATCAAAATGAATGCTGTATATACACAAAAATATGACATGCCCTGTAAAGCAACACAGCCTGTTTTATTAGTGGATATATGCTAGAAGTAGACATAATAACCACTTTGAGTAGTATCAAGTAGTAACCAGTGACAATTTAGTCTAAGATGGCAGGGTCAGACAAACAGTGATCAAAATTCTGCTAGCACAGTTAAAGAATCCAAAATCCCTATCTAGAAGAGGTGTAATTCGACTGTTCCCTTGGAACCAGGCTTGGAGGTGCTGTTGACTTATCAGTGTCTGGTGGCAAGGTGGTCCATGTAGCCTGGCTGGGCTCAACCTGAAAACTCTGCAGGGAGCCAACCTGTGGGATCACCACCCACAAAATGATGGGTGGGGTCAGGTGTGATGCCAGACAGCTGACAGCAATCAGAAATACAATAGACTTTGAAATTACTATATCCATTCAATGCAAACAGACTTTGGGACACAAAGCTCCTCATTAGCACTCTTCAAGAAAAATCTTGATTATTGGATGGGAGACAGGAAATTCACCCCGGGGATCAGTTCTGTGGCTCTGCTCAACAGGGGCACAGGAATATAATGTTATTGGGTAGCGAAAGCCAAAGTACCTTTTTGGCTAGGTTTATATAGGCCCTAGGACCAATAGCCTAGTACCTACCTATGAACCTATGAACCTATTAACATCTTTGTGTTGAACAATGAACTGGAACTTGTGAAAGAAGTTGAAAAGTACCAGCTACATTTACTTATCTTACCTCTACACACAGCAGTGGTTCTGTAATTAGGGAATCATCAAGACAGGCCTGACCATCTGGTAGGATGCTAGTCAGCTCTTGTCTATACTAATAAACAAAATGATAATCTTAATGTAATTGTAAGTTTACAATAGGGGAATGCTTCCCGTTGTTTGTGTTTGTGAACTTAACAGCCATTCATTATTTGGCTTTCTTAGAGACTACAGGCATAGTGCTCTTTGAAGTTTTTAGTTCTATTGGGAGATTTAGTATCATGTGAGGAATGATGTACACAGCTGGAGGTGTACAATATTGGGGAATGGTTTGTCTCATCTGAGCCCAAGTGATGAACTGCTTTTGAACTCCTTTGCTAGTCATGGGTCACCTGTAATACATACTGGTTTTGAACATAGTGGTGTAAGTGTACTTGGTAAGAGTACACTTTGGGCCTAAGGTCAATGACTGACTTCACTGTCATAATATCATAAGCCTGATGTCACATGCTGTTGACAGGTTAAAAGAGTTCCTAAACTGGCCACTAATCATCATTTGGTAGTTGATGCCTCTGCCAGACAGATCAATACCTGGACAGATCTAGGAAGAAAAACATATAGGTTGGTGTCTTGGTAAAGCCTTGCTGATAATGCTTCTCTGTTTGATAATTTAAACTCTCAGCTTTTTTCATAAACACTAGGAGGTCATGGATATAGATTCTAAAAGGGATAAGGACTTTAAATTGTTCAAGATCTCAACAAATAAGGCAACAACAAAGTGGTCAGTGCTTGTGCAGTTACCCTACGAGACCTGAAGTAATAGAAGCATTCATCTGATAGGTACTTACAACCAAGGAAGCAGCAGCTGCATAATCTACCAAAAGCAAAGACCTGGGAATGCATGGAGTTTGGTGAAGTCATGATGGATTCCTTTTAGATGGCTCAAAGAAGTTCTAGCAAACTACATAAACATGATGGGAAGGTAGGACACTGCGCCAAAAGTTCTCAATAACAGTGGAAAAACACTAACACTGATTGTGAAGAGCATTGAGACTTAGAAGAAGTACCTAATTCCAGTGGGCAATCCTACTTCTCAGGAGACATTTCCAGAATCAGATGGTGGAACCAGATCCATTTCAGTAGATGAGGCCATTGCTATGATCAAACATTTCCAGTCTGGCAAAGTTGTGGGAGTGAATGAGTTCTGTAAACAAATGTGTAAAGTGAGAGACATTACTTGATTATCATGCCTAATATGGCTTTTCAGTCATCTGTGGAAAGCTGAGACAGCACTCCCGTACTGGCAAACTGGGTAGTGATCTCATTTTTTTAAAAGGATGGCAGAAGTGAATGCTCCAGTTTTATAGTTATCACTCATCTTATTCTGCCTGTGAAAGCATATGCAAGGGTGCTGGAGAGGAGACTTCATCCAATTGTCAAACCTTTAATTCCTAAGAAGTGATATAGATTATATACTGGCCATGCAATAGTCAATCAGCACTTTGATGAAGGGGTTATGAGAGTTTACCAGTATTGTCTACATGTGTTTAATGGACTTGGGGAAGACAAATGACTGTGTGTCCCAAAATCTCTTGTAAGAAAAGCCAGACCATTATGGAGCTCTACCATTGCTGTTGCATGACAATTCATCTCTGAATTTGAGGAATGAGTCTTGTATCCATGTGTTAACATTAAGTTCACTAAGTTCACATTTGGACTAGGATTCCAGCAAGTGTGTGTGCCTTGTCATCCTACTGTCTGTGATTTTTATGAATACCAAGGCACAGCCAACATTTGGAGAGCATCTGATAGGAGGATATGAGAGCTGCTTTTTTTTCTTATTTGCAGTTAATGTTCTCTTAATTTCAATTGACTATTATCTCCAATGTGCTCAATATGAAGCTCCTGGGCTGAAAATTAGCACCTCCAAAGCAAAATGGCATGGTTCTGTCCCAAAAACAGAGTGGTTATTTGATGAATGGACAGCAGATGCCTAAGGTGTGGCAGTTTAAATATCTTACAATCTTGTTCTTGAATGTGCTTCAAGAGGATAAGGATAGATACCAGCAGATAGTTGCAACACCAACAGAACTGTATCTGTTATGCCAGACTTTGGGGTAAAATCAAGAACTAACTCACAGGACAGAATTCTCACTTCACTTGTCAGACCATGTCACCCATTCTCACCTATGGTCATGAGCTTTGGGTAGTGAGTACAGAGTTTTAATTTGCAATTGCAGTGCAGTGTATTGTTCATAGATTTGCCCCCCCCTCAGTTTTTTAAGCTGAAGGCCAGAGAAAAGTTCCTGTCATTATTGATGACCATAAAAGTTTCACTTCTTTTTAAACTGTAACAAACCTCTTGCTATACTTGTAGCAAGTGACCTCCACAGCTTACATCACATACAGAGTGCTAAAGTGCTCCAGTCATGACCAGAAATGCAATGAATGTCATTAATGCACTAAGTACCACTCAGCATTTTGTAATCAGGTCACCTCCTCAACATTTTGTGCTCAGGGTGCTCCCTTTGGCCCACCCTAGCTGCACCTCTGAGATACTGAAAGGATTAGGTTAAAAGTTTAGGGGATGTGGTACCCCTGCAGGGTAGCTTTGTTCTCTCTTTCTCTCTGTGAGATAGTGAAGAACTGACCAATCAAGAAGATCTCATAGTGCAGCAACTGTTATTTTATGTTAAGAGAAATCAACTGCAGTTGATGGGGTACTTTGTCAGGTTGTCCTATGGACATGTCCCAAAAGAGTTGTCTGGATTCCACAGAATGTGCTGTCAATATTAAAGGGGTTACAGTAGTCCATTTTACCCTGCCCAGCTTACTAATACCGGAGTCATAACTAGGATAGGTTATTTTTGAAAATGAATGAATGAATGACAGGTTCTAAAGGACATAGAAGTATGCTTCCTGTTAGGGAAACTTATGCCGCATGTTTCATTCTCAGAAAAAACAATAGTAAATGACACATTCTTTGGTGCCTATAATAATATTATTGATAGGAGAAAAACTGTATGCCATGTTTTGCAGCAATGAATATTACAAATTCTGCTGCTAGAAAATTATTGCTTCTATAGGAAGCCTGTGGCATTTTTCTATAAAAGGTAGTCAAACAGGCTGCTTTATTTGTTTTAACAAGGCAACTTAGAAACAGATAGATTGGGATTTTAGGCACAATTCTAAATGCTAACCCTTCTTTAAAGTAAAACTACACAACTTTTTTGTGCTTTTTTATTCTAAATGTTTTAGCAGTTATAGGCAAATTAAACATTATTAGTTTCCACTTACATTCCTGTATAATACATATTAAACAGACATATTAAACAGAGTGTAATGGTGCTTTTAAGACCAGAATGCATTTAGGTTAAATAATAGCCTAATTCTTAGCCATTAAAGACAGCTTTAAAAATAATTTTTTAGCTAATTTTGCACCTCTATGCAGCATTTGTCATGAATTTTTCAGATATTTATTGCAAATATACATGATAAACTAGCATCCCTTCATTCTCTTCTCTGTATGCACTATCTTCGTATATACTCAGACAAACAAAATGCCTTATTGATTCCATAAAACGAATAATGGAATTTAACCTCAGTGGCATCTATTGCTGCACTATGTGTATATGGGTTTACTATCAAAATCGCAAACACCGGATTAAAATCTGGTTATTCACACAAATCATATCTCCAAAAAATTAGCAGAGGAACTCAGGCACTATATCAAAGAATTGACATTATTTGACATATGCCTTCCCCATATGCCTTCCCCTGCAACTTATTCAACACCACCAGAAGTTGAACTTGTAAGCAGTACATACATACTGTACAACACAAAAATGCACATTTTTGCAGGGGGGCAAGCCCTCCACACCCCCTGTAAATAATATATTCCAACTTGGAGATTGCACTACAGTGGGGAAAAGGGTAATTTCCCTATCCCCACTGTACCGCGATCTGTATTCATAATGCCAATGACAGGTGTGAAAATGCATTGTGGCATTCACAAAACTGCACCTTGCACTGGTGCAGGTTAGATGAAATGGGAATAATCTGACTACTGTTCCACATTCCTATTTTTGTCTAACCTGTATTTGTCATTTTGATAGTAAACTGTGTATATGTTGTGTTTTAGCTATTCTACAAAACGATGTACCAGTTAGGACTGCTGTGCAATCTTTGCTTGCATCACATGCATACACATTTCTGATTCTACTCAGAAGCAATGAACAAAATAAATTCTGCCTATTTATTATTTAAAACATTACTTATTTTTCTTTTACTAATGTCAACATACTGAGGAAAGGAAGATACGTTTATTGTAACATATAAAAGGGAGTGTGACAACAGTCATGCCCTTTAAGGCAACAAGTCCTCCTCTCATGAGACAGATAAATGAATTGTGTAAACACTCACATGGACCACAGTTGCTGATTATATTGGAATGCATCCAGGGAGATATTCTGAAGGCTGGAATTGGATATGGTCCTAAATGAGAAGATAACCAGACTTAGAAAAACAGTACTTGGATAGCCATGAAGCATATTACAAACTTGATCATGATAAAAAATGTAATTCTGTCACACAAATAAGTATGCAAAAATTAAAATTAATTTATACAGCAAAACATTTGTTCATGCAAGAAAATAACATTGCAATGTAACTCAACCCCAAGGAACAGAACTATTAGCAGCTGCAATTACTTAAAGAGTTTGTGGAGACATTTGAAGTTAAGAAACATGAATGAAAATTGGAACTATAATTATGTTTTGCATAGTTCTATTATAGTGTGTTAATATTATTAAATGGTAAATTACTTTACAGAGCAAGCTAATTGCCTATGTTTAGGGTACTAGCTATATATAATCTATACTAGTTATAAATTACTATTTATTAATACATGTTATATTACAGACCTGGGCTGAGCCTGAAATTGGTCAATATTGATCAGTGCACTACCCCAGTAAACACATATAACTAAATAAATACATAAATAAATGTCATTATGTGTCTGGATATTTTTATTGATTATGAATAGGCATTTAGTGGCTGCCTGTCATCTACTTTCAATTGTTAATTTATTAAACTTCTACGTCATTTGCTTCTTTTTTCATAATTTTTGACTTTAAGGTATTTATAAGTGCAGCTTTTATTAAGTAATGTGATCTAGTATGGTTTCATAGGTTCATAGGTTCATAGGTATTTACTAGGCTATCGGCCCTAGGGCCTATACAAGCCTAGCCAGAAAGGTACCCTGGCTTTCGCCACCCAAGAAATGTATTTTACAAAGACATGCCTCTGGAGCCTTTCTCCTCGGGCCTCCGCAGAAAATTGGTTTTGTTCCAAGTCGGACTTTCCCGGTTAACAAATGTAAGATAAAATAAAATAAAAAATAAAATATTTTCCTGTGCCCCTGTTGAGCAGAGCCAGAGAGGTGATCCCCGGGGTGAATTTCCTATTTCCTATTCAATCATCAAGATTTTTCTTGAAGAGTGCTAATGAGGAGCTTTGTTTGCTATAGATAGGTAGTTTGTTCCAAAGTATGGGAAGTCTCCGGGACAGGAATCTATCCCTCCAGCATGTTTTGTTTATTGTGGTGACAAGGTTTAGGCCCCTAGAGTGTGTCTCTTGGAGGGATTGGGATTTCTTTAAGTGGACCATGTCCAACAGCTCTGAGTTTGACATAGCTTTGTATGTTAGGTAGAGATCACCTCTGAGTAGGCGATATGCGACGGAGTAAAGCTGGAGTTTTTTGAGACGGTCTGTGTAGGGCATCTGTTTGAGGCTGGTAATCCCCTTTGTGAGGTATTTCTTCATCCTTTCCAGTTGTTGTAGTTGTCTTGTGAGGTACATACCAAAAGAGGCATTGTACTCTATAATGGGTCTAATGAGTGATGAGTAGAGGGGAACAATGACCTCTTTTTTCCTGGATGAGAAACGTTTTTGATGAGGTGTGCCACATAGAAGGATTTCTTGACTACTGTGGCGATGTGATTATCAAAGGAGAGACTACTGTTCACCTGTGTCCTAAGGTCTCTTATCACACCTTCGGTGTTAAGTAGACTACCACCTATGTGGTAGCTCATGGGTACAGAGTTTTTACCAAAGGGGATGACAATGCACTTTTTGGCATTGAGCTTGAGGCCATGGCTTTGACAACAGGCATCTGTCTCAGTGAGGCCCTTTTGTAGGATGTTCACATTGTTAGGAGTTTCAATTATGGCTCCTAGTTTGTGAACTTCATTAGCCAAAGACCTTCTTCGTTAGATTGTACTTCAGAAAAGTAGATCCCAAAAAGGAGAGGACCCAGGCTTGAACCCTGTGGTACTCCACTTGTCACTGATCTGAAGTCGGAGTTGGAGTCTGCTACTTTCACAGTGTGGGTTTTGTCAGTGAGCCAGTTGGCAACCCATCTTGTGACATAGGGATTTATACCTAGTTTAGTGAGTTTATCTATAATTCCAGAGTGGGAGATGGTGTCAAAAGCCTTGGCCAAATCTAGATAAGCTGTGTGAACCACCTTACCCTTGTCTACGGCTTTGGTGACTGCTTCAAAGAAGTCAATCAGGTTTAGGAGACATGATCTGCCTTTTACAAACCCAAACTGGGTGGGGTCCAGAGTTTGGAGATTACCAATGTCTTTGTTTATAAGTTCCATGATGATACGTTCCATGGCCTTGCAGACCAAGCTCATTAGGCTAATGGGAAGGTAGTTCCCGGGGTCCATGGTAGCTCCCTCTTTGTGGAGTGGGATAACCATCACTGTGCACTATTTAGTGGGCACAAAGCCTGAGGTGAGGCTATGATAGAACACGGTGCTTAGGTGGGGTGCCAGTTCATTATGTAGTTCATGTAGAACGTAGCCTGAGATGTTGTCAGGTCCCATGGATGCTGTGTTCTAGGCTTTGGAGAGTATGTTTTTACCTGTGCAGCTGTGATTACAGGAACTTTGCATTCTTCCAGTATAGAGATAGGCCCATTAGGGAGTGGTGGGGTAAAGTTAGCACTGAACCTATCTACCAGGATGTTGGCAACATCAGTTGGTTCTGTATATTTAGTGCCATTGTGCTGTAGCTCAGACCAGATCTGACTGTTGCCATTGAGATCCTTGACATAGCTATAGAATGCTTTGTGGTTGTCTTTAGAATCAGTGGCGATTTTGTTTTCATAACTAGCTTTGGAGGATTTTATGAGGGATCTCAGCTTCTTACTGAGACTGACCAGGGAGTTCTTCCAGTCATGGGATTTCACTCTTTTTTGCAACAGTTTCTTTCTTCTGTTGTAGAGTTTGTTTATGACAGGGGACCACCAGATTGGCTTCCTTTTTTTGGAGAATAACATATTAGTTCTGTTAGGGATTGCATGATCCATGCACTCGTGTAAGTCCTTATAAAGTGCATTTGTGCAGGATTCAGCAGTCTTACCTCTATTGTCCGTCTGCGTGGGTGTCATGAAGTTTGCCACTTCTGTCTTAAGAAGCATGGTTTCCCTAATGGGGGGTGGGGGTGGGATGTGGATGTCTAGGCTCATTAGCTTGTGGTCGAATCTGACCAAGGAATTAATCTCTGGTGTGGAATACCGGTCACACATGTTGGTAATGACCAGGTCTAGGATATTGCTGCCCCTGGTGGGGGTCTGGATAAGTTGATCTAAGATGTTGGAATTTATGAATTCCAGAAAACTTTGAGAAAAACAGTTGGAACATGATTAGTTTTTCCAGTTAATGGTGGGGTAGTTGAAATTGCCCATTATTAGGATGTTGGGTTGTACCCTAATATTTTCCAGTGTATCAAGAAATGAGAAGTGGGAATACTGGGGCATAGTGGGGGATCTGTAGCAAGTTACAACTTGGATTGCGGTCTTGCCCAGAGTTAGTTTCACTTAGATAATCTCAGATGCATTATGCTGAGCAACTAGCCTGGAATGTGGATATCCTTGATGAATATGGACACACCTCCACCTATAATGTTTCGGTCTAGGTTAGGTGGTCAAAAGGTGTGGTCTGAATTATGGCCTGGTAATGCAAAGGTGCTCTCTGGAGCCTTGAACCAGGTCTCTGTCACTGCACAGATGTCGATGTTCTCCATTTTAAGGAGTGCCTCGAATGAATGCATTTTGAGGTTTAAACCTCTAGCATTGAATAGCATTATCCTCAGATTTTGCTTGCTTGTGTACGTGTTACAGTGGTGAATTTGTCATTTGAACCTTGCCTAAAAAACGGCACTATAGGGGTGGCAAGAACCTTAGCCAATATCTGGAATCCCAAGGGCGACAGGTGCAGGCCATCTCTGGCAAAGCATCGTGGTCTGTCAATCATGTCATCCCAGGCAGACAGATACTGGATCCCCTTAGAATGGCACCAGAAGCTTAACCAATTGTTGAAGTCAATCATTTTGTCCTTGTACTGCGGCATCATTCTGGGCGATGGCAGGATACTACTCAGGGCTAGGGTCATACCTGCCTGGGCTACAAGATCGGAGAGCTCCTCCATGTCTCTTTTCATGTAGTCCAGGGAGGTACGTCTCAGGTCATTCACACCAACATGGACAATGACAGAGTCATATTTGTACTTGTTGTGGAGTGACCTGAGTGCGTGCATTATGTGGAAGATCCTGGCACTCAACAGGCAGCCGACAGTAACTTTCTCCTTGTTTAGCCTGGTGAGTGTTTATTCCTGTGAGTTTTACCTGTAACTCAAATACAAGTTGAAAAACATTAGTTTGTTATTTTTGTCCCATGTGCTCACCTTAGTCATGTTAAACACGAGATATGTTGCTTATTTTGTATAACTACCGTGTATGTCTCCATAATATGAGACTTTTCTGCCTTTGGCCCAAGTCATAACTGAAAAGAGTCCTTGAACTAGCTCATTTACTTGGTTATAAAATAAGTTAATCCAGTGAAATAGTTGAAACTTACCTGAAGATAATTGGAAGTCTAAACACTGGATCTACTTTCAACTGACGAAAGTATGATCCACTGAACAGAACAACTACAAACTCACTGCACCGAAAGGTTACTTTGACGGAAACTGAAAATGCTGAAAGCTGAATTTGCGAAATGCACTTGAACGTTGAATATAGGACATACCGCTTTAAATTTTAGAAGGAAGTGCTAGTAGCTTTATATACATACCGGCATGTACAGTGTTGGATTTGTGCAGAATTGCTCCTGGAGTCCTGGGTGAAGTATATTTTATAGGTAAATCACAATGAAGAGGTTAGACCTTAATTTTGGCAGGTTATGTGTATTATATAGAAACTTGTTGGAGATCACAGTACAGTGGGGCTAAGGGAATTTTCCCTTTTCCCCACTGCAGTGCGATCTTGGAGTTGGTATATATCAGTAGCAGGGGTGGGGTTGCAGGGGGCTTGCCCTCCTACATAATGTCATGTAGTGTATCTGTTGTTTTTTTTTTTTATTGCTTTGTAGACTATAGTTCATTTAAAGTGGGTTTCGGTGATTGAGCTTTCAGTGTTGTTAGTTTCCCTGCAAGTGAGCTTTCGGTTAAGTGAGTTTGTAGTTGTTCCATTCTCTGGATTGTACTTTCATCAATTAAAAGTAGATCCTAAATACTACCTTGGTTATATACAAGCAGATATATAAATACTCTGAAGCATTCCATGATGTATAACACTTTGAATGACACTGCTCATTGAAATAATAAAGCCATATAATATCTACATTTCTAACAATAGGCTGTGTAAATAATAATGTTTCAGCACTGCTAATGGGGATGCAGGCCCTTTTAAAGGATTAATGACCAATTAGAGAGGGTAAACCATACCTGATGCATCCTGAAGGAACATCTCCTCAGCCGCTTATAAACCAAGTGGATATCAACTTCTCATAGTGTTACAACGGAAAGGCAGCCACTAATCTTAATGGAAATTGGAGGGTTTTGAAATGTTTTAACAGTACAGTTCAAAAGGTCAAAGAACATGATAATAACACATTAAACTATTATGCATTTCATGACCTATTGAACTGTACCATTACAGCATTTACAAGCTCTCAGGGGGATAGTCTAACCACTGTTAGCAAACATCAGACTCAGCCAGGTTACAAAAGTAACCCTAGCAGCAGATTATGACATCTTGTAGGCAAAGGGTCAATCAGATTTTGTCCACTAATAGGTTTGGGTAGATAATATTTTACATGAATAGCTAAATTTAAACTCTAATATTTATTGATATATCTTCATAACTGAAGCAACTTCACAAACTTACATAACAAGAAAAAAATCTAGTTATCTCTGATATTTCAACAGAACTTAATTGAATGTGTATAACCATATTTATAGGTTCACAGGTTAGTGCTAAACTAACTGCCCTTGTGGGCCATTTAAACCTAGCCAGTTACCCCATCATCCCCCCATGTAAAAATCAAACTCTGCACCTTGTGTCTGAAAGATAAATACCTTAACAATTATGCCACCCTCCCATCCTGCTCCATTTGGTGGTTATCATAAAGACAGTTGTGGATGTTGTTTTACAAAAGCAAATATTGAATATATGTAATTTACTATCTTCAAATTCCTAGTGATCTTGTGAGCATTTCTTTCCAAATCAAAGGTGTCAAAGTCATTCATAGTTTTTCAAGATGCCTTCTCTACAGTTTGTCAACCTGCAATTACAAGTTCCACTGAAATAATCATATCACTGTCCAACTCTGTCTGACTATTAATAGAATAGTGCAAGTCTTGTATGTCTCATACCATTGATTGACAGTTGTATCACCGAGTCATGAATGTTGGGTCCCCTTACAGTACCCAATAACTGAGTTCTGGTTAACTTTTCCATGAAATAATGCATATCCTCCCATGATGTTTTTATCTCAGCTTCGTTAAATTATAAATATGTACTGCTTCCCTTAAAAGGGTAGTCACCTCAGTTCTAATGTTCTCAACATCTTATGTGAATAAGTGCGACAGTAAGATTTATTGCAGGAACAAATTAAATACAGGTTATGGGAACCTCACATTTTTCCCATGGCTATAAATGACAGCAATACATAATAGTAGAACATTAGTTCAATAAATCTCATAAGTATGACTGTAATAATGATAGTTGTCACAGCTCCCAACTGCTCTAATAGGAATTATCATCAGTGGAAGAGCTCACAGTTGTTCTGTTCCATTCCTTAATTGTCCCAACAGAGATTACTTAAAAGGTAATTACTCTGGCTGGGATTCTTGCCAGAGCAAGTCACTGTAAACTAAATATATGAAAAAAGCTATATAGCATATCATTGCCAGCATTAGTGAAAGACCACATGTCATCTGGGGTAACCACAAAAGTTATCCCAGTGGAAATAGTAAAAGCATACGTAGCAGGTAAGGTCAAGAAGGAGCCTACCATCTTAATAGTCTCCAGAAGAAAAATAGTGCTACTGGAAACCATACAGGATTATGTGCTGTGAGAACATTTTCAACTACTCCAGATTTATTGCTAGAAATTGGAATTATTACTGTAGTAAACACAGCAGAGGCTTAGTTTGTCTATACACTACTAAATCATTCCTCTAGCCCATATAGGTTGCAGTGTAGAAGACTACGTCAGAGGTTAAGTGACCAATATTCCATTTCCAGCTTTTGCTTTTAAATTCAGTATGTTTAATAACAAGATTGCTGTGTGAATGTTACATACATAATGTAGGAGTTGAAAAATTAGTTTATAGTTGCAATGAAGTCTGATGAATGGTGACTATATGTTATATTTGTTTAGGCAACTGTATGTATTTTTAAGAAGGGCATAATCCATAGTAAACATTAAGTACTAAATATTATGTAAAATTATTACAAATGGTCTTACAATTAGTGTTATATGTACATTTTTTAGGAATGGTTAAAATATAGGGGTCAAATATAGTTGACAAGGTTAAAGTGTACTATTCAGGATGTAAAAAGAACAGCACAGGCAGCTATATGTGAGCTGTTGGAATTAATGAATATTCATTAGATCATGTTTTATTAATGTACAAGTTAATTGTGTGTTCATTCCCATTGGAGTTTAATTTTACATTATATTATATAAGGTGGAAATGTAAATGGACAATTGTTCTGATGAAGTGTGCAGTTAGCAGATGAAAGTGCTTAACCTGTGTGTACTGTTTTATATAACCTTAAGTGATTTGTTTTTTTATTTTTAATTAAATGTATTTTTAGTACAAGAAGTGGTCATGAGCTGTGGCACCTTTTTCAGTGTATAGACTAATAATCTAGCAGTAAGAATCAGTACAACCAGGTGAGGTAAAAAATATTATATGACCACTATAATCCAACCCCTTTCAACAAGAAGAAACTGCTATCCTAACATTGGAGTATAAGTTATGGGAAAAAAACTTTACTCTGTGTGCATCATCTGCACTCAGCAAGATTTCATTTCCAGCTTTGGTTCACGCCTATGGTCTACCATCTGCCATGTCTCAATGTTCCGCCACAATATCCACAACATGGTGGACCAGAAATGGATTATTCCTATTCCATTCTGAAATTAGAAAAAGTTTTTCCATTTTTGCCTATCTTTAAATCCTACTCATGCAATGATGTATGCAAATATAGTGGGTGCACTGAAGGCACTATCTGCACTACCTCAGAGCAGATCATCTGCCCAAGTTTCTCCTGTACATTTTGTCTATATGACCTACAAATCCATATCTCAGCTAAGGGCAGTAAATGTGAAAACACTGCTGTGAAGCTTTCGCCTTTGAAATTTTAAAGTTCTTAAACATTTTCTATGAAGTTTGCTTTATTAACAATATAGATGTTTGCTGTACTTGATTTTGAGTAGATATGAAATACCAGAACTGGCATTGCAAGGTGAAAATACTTACAGATTCCTTATCCGTCTGTAGCCTTTCAAATCATTCTGAGTTAAGTTCATAAAATCTTTCTGATTCGCAATGTATCTAAAAATGAGAATAAATAAAGATGTAATCTGAATAAAACAATATGAGTATATATATATATATATATATATATATATATATATATATATATATATATAGCTATGCAGCTCTGTACATGTATGCAAATAATACCCACAGACCATGCATTTTAACATCAGTCATGCTTAGATTACTCATGCATATAAGAAATGACTTAAAAGCAGGCTGTTATGAAACAAATTATAGGTCAACAGTTTATATATTGTCTAAAAGCAGATTATTATGAAAACACAATATTTTAGAAGTTTATTGACAGAATAATGCATTGAAGTGCTTTTTGCAAAAAATTCTTGTACTATAAACTGCAAAATGTCACATTGCAGGAGTTAAGACCATCTCTGCCAACAGACACAGAGAATTCCGGGGAAAAATGTTATAGAGAATGTTAGCCAGAAAGTGAAGAGGTCTTACAGTCTGCTTCAATACTGTTCATAATAAAATTTAAAACATTTGTGCACATGGGGATTTATAAAAAACTACTTTCCGTATAAAAATGAGCTGCTGAAGTAGAATATATAACTTGTACAAACCTCCCTTTTTCCACAAAAAGCCGTATAGTTCTACAGAAAAGTTGCTCTCATAGTTTGAAGCTTTTCAACAACTTGTTCATAGGTTCATAGGTTGGTACTAGGCTATCAGCCCTAGGGCTTATACAAGCCTAGCCATAACAATTCCCTGGATATTTCTTCCCACAATATTCACTTCCCTGGACCCCTGTCTAGCAGGGCAACTGACATGATCCCCGGGGTGAATGTCCTATCTCCCATCCAGTCATCAAGGTTCCTTTTGAAGAGGGCCAAGGAGGCACTCTGCTTCACATGTATGGGCAGTCATTACAACTTGGAGTGCTTCTAATTTGGACTACAGAACTGATTGCTGGAAGTCTGCCATTTCTATGCATTTCTGTACTATTGCTCAAAAAAATGACATAACCCTAATCTGTACTATAGGTTCACAAGTTAAGTACTAGGCTAGCTGCCCTTGCAGGTATTTTAAGCTTAGCCCATTTCCGTTCGGGTGCTTGAACTAACCTATCTCTTTTTGTGTTAGATTGGCCTTACCCATTTCATATTTAATAATTATATATTACGCTAGTGAGAATAATTGGGATTATACCATAAATACTTCGAGGGAGCTGCTTCTGTCCAGTAGTAGTACAGGGGACAGTCCTGGGGTAAGTTTTCTGATTCCCATCAATAGATCCAAGCTCCTCTTGAACATGTAGAGGGATGAGCTTTGTTATGCATGGATGGGGAGTCTGTTTTAGAGCAGTGGTATCCTCTGCAAGAGATACCTTCTCCTCCAAACCCTTCTGTACCAGTAATAGTTCATCCTATGGATGAATACATATTTCAAAGGAATGGCAATAATAACAAACCAAATGTAAAATAAACATAAAAACTACATTCCTCTGTAGTGTGTTTTGGGTGTTTATGGGGACTGTGCTTATTAATAGTAAACTAGGTGATAACCAAATCTCTGCAAAAACACTTTTGACACTACCTAGTTATTAGCTAGTGTGCTAATCAAAAAGGAACTATCAATCCCACCCCCACAAACAGACACACACACACACACACACACACACACACACACACACACACACACACACACACACACACACAGCATGGCTTTAACCACTCAGTCAAATACATAAAGGACACACAACATCACACTTTTGACTATTCACTCAAAACACTACTGCTATATATGCATCACGGGCTTTCAACCATTTGCACTGACCAACAAAGCCTGAAAGCACAATACACATTCATCCACTCCAAACTCCACCTGAAAAAAACTTATTACACAATCGCCAGTCTCCATACCCAAAGATCTCACCACTTCTCTTTTGCACACATACATTGCTGAAATGCAACTTACATCTTTCTTTTTGTATGTTTCAAAAAGAAACAGTTATCATAGATGAGTTAACCTAGTCCTGACAAAGCAATGATCTGCATGTGCACACTCTTGTTGAATTTATAGATACTTAACCAGTATATTTATTTAATGAGAGTGTGATTTTGATGACTGGGACTCAAGTTGTGAAGCAATCATATGGCATGCAATAATAAGACAGACAGCTGTTTATCAGTGTTTATGAAATAATCAGTAATAGTTGCACCCTTTCAAATGCTGTCACTATTGTTTTATAATTGTTAAAACATGGCTCTCAACATTATCAGCTCAAGATCTGTGGGGTTGGCATAATAAGGTCTTCACTTCATAGACACAAGGGTTTGATTCTGACCTTGGCCTATTGGCTAGGCTTAAAATAGTTGGTCAGGACAGTTAGGATAGTATTCGCCATAACCTATGAATCTATAAAAATTCATATCGGAGAAAGAAAGAGCATCACAGTTAAAGGATGAAACATTGAACTTACATAGCACAAAAACATGATATAAATAATCATAAAAATGCCAACCACACTTCCATGATGGCAGCTAGAACTTAATAATTCATCAGACTCTTCTTCTAAAATATAAGGCACTTATCTTTTTCTTATCACAAATCCAGAAGACACCATTGCCTAATAACAAGTAATACATATTTTGGGAATTGGCATGCTAGGAATGATTCAATGAGACAGTTTAATCCCTTATTTTTTGTCTTGAGGACAAGTAAAATTAAATTGCCTGGCTTCCTTTGAGGATTAAATCCCCACCACCTTCATTAAATCCTGTTACATCCTCTGCCCTTGGTATGCACTTTTGTAACAGCTTTAGAAGGAGATATGGACCTCAAAATTATGAATTTACATTCCTATATTATTATATTATTCTTTGTGATTAAATATGAAATGGATTGTTGTTTTGCAAGGTCTAAACTGGGATCTATTAACTCATAGTCCTCCCACAAACATACTGGCTTTACATGTCTACATTAACATGGAATACTATTAGTGATTTTCAATAAGCATAAGTATAACAGCACTGAATAAATGTTATGTGCGATACAATTAGTGATTCACATTAAGTATAAGTAAAACAGTGAATGAAAGTTATTAGGGATGCAATTAGAGATTTTTATTTAGTGTAAAAGGGATACAATTAGTGATTTTCATTAAATGTGAGTAGAAGAGCATGGAATAAAAGGTATGAGGATACAATTAGTGATTTTGTATTAAGTGTAAAAGGGATATAATTAGTGATTTTCATTATGTGTAAGTGGTACAGCACTGAATAAAAATTATAAGGGATACAATTAGTGTTTTTTTTATTTAATACAAAGTATAGCAGCACTGAATAAAAGTTATGAGGGATACAACTAGTGATTTTCATTAAGTGTAAGTAAAACAGCACTGAATAAAAGTTATGAAGATACAATCGGTCATTTCTATTTAATACAAAGTATTACAGCACTGAACAAAAGTTATGAGGTATGCAATTACTAATTTTCATTGTGTGAGTAGAACATAAGTGTTGAGTAGAACAACACTAAATGAAAGTTATGAGGGACACAATTAGTGAATTTCATTAAGTGTTAGTAGAATGACACTGAATAAAAGTTATGAGGATACAATAAGTGATTTTTATTAAGTATAAGTACAACAACACTGAATTAAAGTTATTAGGGATACAATTACTGATTTTCATTTTCATTAAGTGTAAGTAGAACAGCACTGAATAAAATTTATGAGGGATACAATTAGTGATTTTCATTTAGTATAAGTAGAACTACACTGAATAAAAATTACGAGGGATTCAATTAGTGATTTCTATTAAGTGTAAGTAGAACAGCACTGAATGAAAGTTGCAAGGGATACAGTTAGTGATTTACATTAAGTATTAGTAGAAGAGCACTAAATGTTTGTCTTTCGGCTTTTTCCTGGTAAGGGGTCGCCACAGCAGAACTCTGGTCCACTAATGATTGGCAGTAGATTTTTACAAAATGCCAAGGTGCCAGCTCGACGCCCAACCTTCAATGAAGGCACACCCATTTACACACGCATGTCTTTCGAACGCTACCCAACCGCGGGGAGGACATGCAGACTCCACACAGAAGGCACTCCCAAGTCATGCCAAGAATCAAATGGGAGAACCTCTTGCTGTGAGGTAACAATGCTACCGCCATACCACCACTAAATAAAAGTTATAATTAAACTGGCAGCACAGCTGCAACCATGAAGCTCTGCAGTTTGGAGAGTTATATGTTTTAAGAAGTTGCTTGTTTAGATGAACATTCAGGAAACAAATAGGGTTATCTCATAAAAAGCACATCTATCTTAAACTTCTGACAATGAGATAACTTTAGACATAACACTTGTTTCTCTTTAGCACTGTAATAACAATAATTATTCTGTGCAATGCAGACATGTTTTACAGTCCTTATTTATCAAAATCAAAGAATAAAAAAGTCGCACAGATAAACCATTTAGCAAAACCTGGAATAAAGCCCCAGCCAAGCTAAAATGTTCACTATGCAATACCTTCAACCTCTGTTATTGGCTGCCAATGGGATACATGCAAATGACTTCTTAAGTGCATACCAGTGTTTCATTTATATGGCTTCTGAAGGACCATAAATTTTTACTTTTTCAAGACTTTATTGGTGCATTCAATCCAACTCTTCTAAAACCAGGGCCCTTATTTAAGAAACTTGCTACGCGAATAGTTGAGTGAGTCCAGAACTTTTGTCATCTTTAATATTATGATGAAAATATGTATTTTTGATCCTGTGTTAATCCACCTGAAGCTGGTACATTTTGCTCATTGTATACCATTTTACCTGTTTTTCTTATTCAGTCCTTATTTTACCTGTTTACACCATCTGTGTTATACGGTCTGCTTGTTTTTGTTCTATTATAATAGAACTCCTTTATGGGCATCTGTTGACACCAATCTCTCAGTCTCACTTAAGCCTAAACAAGAATCTTGATACAATAAAATTGCCAAATTTGCAGCCATTTCAACTGATTTCATCCATCACTGCATTCCATTTACAATCTCTTAAAATGGCTTGAGCTACTTCAACATCCAACCTATGTACAACTTCAAACTGCCCATAATATTGTTTACAAACCAACTGCCTGCCTGTCATACTCCCTATCCTCCAAACTTGAAATCTCACTAGATTGTTACAAACTGGTGAGAAACAACTTCACACACTACATAAACCCAAAAATTCAGCTAGCAAAAGTCTCAACTCATTTTCAGTAGCAAAGGCCTAGAACAACCTTCCTACTAATATCAGACTTAACCCTAAACATTATACTTTTATAAATGCTTTAAAAGAATGTTCAAGTAAAGCATGGATTTGTTCTTGCTCTAAACCAAGCTAACACTATGTCATTGAATATATCCGTTACCCCTCAACTTCCTTTCCTGTATCTCCAAACCACATTAAACTTTACCACCTTACCTATATCTCTAAATCAGATTTAATGTATACCATTTTTATATACCCTTAACTTCCATTGCTGAATCTCTTTAACTACTCCCTTTCAGCAAATCTTATCTAGCCTTTAATATCATAATGCTAAATCTCATGTCTTTATTCCCTTCCCATTTTTTTCCTCCTCTTCCTCCTCTCTGATCTCCTTTACATCCACATCTCTTTTCATAACTCCCAACTGACATTGATTTTCCTCTCTGACTCTAGTCACCTTCATTTCTCATCACTACCAGTAAATCTAGTTTTTCTCGTTGAATTTATTCCCCAAATTTAATCTCCTTCCTTTTTCAATAAACAGTATATTAACTGATTATTAAAGTATATTGCATATGCACCATTCAGTATCTGCATTATAATTAATAATTAACTTATTTTTATTCTCTTGTCCTTCCTTTGGAGATTAATCATACTTGTCTTTATATTATTACTCATATAATCAGATTACTACCATAAAGATTCCTTTATGAGCAATATGACGACCCTATTTGGAACTATATATATCAATATATGTTTAGTATTGTATATCAGTGTATGCTTAGAACTATATTCTGTTTCATTTTTTAACAATGAGACCGGTGCTTGCCTATTTCATGGGCCTATACTTCTTCCTGCAGACAAAGCAGAAGACTATGGGTTATATGACATCTGGACAGAGGAAGGAGGACAAGGAGACATGGTGGTGGCATGAAGAAGTACAGGAGAGTATACAGAGGAAGAGGCTGGCGAAGAAGAAGTGGGATTGTCAAAGAGATGAAGAAAGTAGACATGAGTATAAGGAGATGATGCGTATGGCAAAGAGAGAGGTGGCGAAGGCTAAGGATAAGGCATATAGAGAGAGTTATATGAGAGATTGGACACTAAAGAGGGAGAAACGGACCTGTACCAATTGGCTAGACAGAGGGACAGAACTGGGAAAGATGTGCAGCAGGTAAGGGTGATAAAGGACAGTGAGGGAAACTTACTCACAAGTGAGGAGAGTGTGTTGAGTAGATGGAAAGAGTACTTTGAAGGGCTGATGAATGAAGAGAATGAGCGAGAGAGAAGGTTGGATGATGTGGGGATAGTGAATCAGGAAGTGAAGCAGATTAGCAAGGAGGAAGTAAGGACATCTATGAAGAGGATGAAGAATGGAAAGGCTGTTGGCCCAGATGACATACCAGTGGAAGCATGGAGGTGCTTAGGAGAAATGGCAGAGGAATTTTTAACCAGATTGTTTAATGAAATTTTGGAAAGTCAGAGGATACCTGAGGAGTGGAAAAAAAGTGTTTTGGTGCCTATCTTTAAGAATAAGGGTGATGTGCAGTTTAGTAACTACAAAGGGATAAAATTGATCAGTCACAGCTTGAAGTTATGGGAAAGGGTAGTGGAAGCTAGGTTAAGAAGGGAGGTGATGATTAGTGATCAGCAGTATGGTTTCACACCAGGAAAGAGCACTACAGATGCAATATTTGCTCTGAGAGTGTTGTTGGAGAAATACAGAACAGGTCAGAAGAAGTTGCATTGTGTCTTTGTGGACTTAAAGAAAGCATATGACAGGGTGTCTAGAGAGGAGTTGTGGTATTGTATGAAGAAGTCAGGAGTGGCAGAGAAGTATGTAAGAGTGGTACAGGATATGTACAAGGGTAGTGTGACATTGGTGAGGACTGCGGTGGGAGTGACAGATATGTTTAAGGTGGAGGCGGGATTACATCAAGGATCAGCTCTGAGCCCGTTCTTATTTGCAGTGGTGATGGACAGGTTGACAGATGAGATTAGACAGGAGGCCCCGTGGACTATGATGTTTGCAGATGACATTGTGATATGTAGTGAGAGTAGGGACCAGGTTGAGGAGACCCTGGAGAGGTGGAGATATGCTTTAGAGAGGAGAGGAATGAAGGTCAACAGGGCTAAAACAGAATATATGTGTGTAAATGAGAGGGAGGGTAGAGGAATGGTGAGGATGCAGGCAGTAGAGTTGGTAAAGGTGGATGAGTTCAAGTACTTGGGATCAACAGTTCAGAGTAACGGTGAGTGTGGAAGAGAGGTGAAGAAGAGAGTACAGGCAGGGTGGAATGGGTGGAGAAGAGTGTCAGGAGTGATTTGTGACAGATGGGTACCAATAAGAGTGAAAGGGAAGGTCTACAATAGGGTAGTGAGATCAGCTATGTTATATGGGTTGGAGACGGTAGCATTTTTGAAAAGGCAGGAGTCAGAGCTGGATGTGGCAGAGTTAAAGATGTTAAGATTTGCACTGGGTGTGACTAGGATGGACAGGATTAGGAATCAGTATATTAGAGGGTCAGCTCAGGTTGGACAGTTTGGAGACAAAGCATGAGAGGCGAGATTGCATTGGTTTGGACATGATCTGAGGAGGGATGTTAGGTATATTGGGAAAAGGATGCTAAGGATGGAGCTGCCAGGTAAGAGGAAAAGAGGAAGGCCTAAGATGAGGTTTATGGATGTGGTGAGAGAGGACATGCAGGCGGTTGGTGTGAAAGAGCATGATGCAGAGCACAGGAAGAAATGGGAAACAAATGATCTGCTGTGGCGACCCCTAATGGGAACAGCTGAAAGAAGATGATGATGATGATGACTGATACTGCAGGGCAGCACACTGGGAGTGCTGCACCCCTGAACCCCAGAGAGTGTTATCCTTTGCACATGTTAAACTGAAGTCCTATCTGCCTGAGTTGGTCTTACCTCAGGTGGATGTAAAAATCCCACAACAATTACAAAGAGTTGTGGAATTTTCCTGGTGCCATGGCCATGGCCAAATTTCCCTTAGTCCATCTGAAAACCATTTCATGTCTCCCTGAAAACAGAGAAAATAGGCGATAGAACTGCTGTGGCAAACCTGGTCAGCAGAACATCAAATAAAAATAAATAAAAAATGTGTCAACCCAGAACAATACAGGACCAAGTGCATATATGCAGACACACACACACACACACACACACACACACACACACACACACACACACACACAAAATACAGGACCGAGTGCATATATACAGACACACACACACACTCACATGCACAAATGCACACACGCACACACACATGCACACGCACACTCGCACACACACACGCACATGCACAGATATGCACACACACACATACACTCATACACATACACGCCCACACACACCCACACATGCACACACACGCACACACACACACACGCAGGCACACGCACGCACACGCCCACACACACACATGCACACACACACACACACACACACACACACACACACACACACACACACACACACACACACACACACACACACAAAAACACAGACAGACACACACACACACACACACAAACACACAGTGCTTTATCATACTGCTGAATCTCAGTAACCTCAGTATCTCGGTGGAAGCTGCTCTTTAGTTACACTTTATTAGCTGCTTAGGACTGTTACTAATAATTTGGTTCATTAGTTGCAGCTATCATTACACATGGCAGAAAACAAAATATTCTCTATCAAGCATAAAGAGAAGAAAGAAAATACAAAACCCTTACATTTGGACAAAACACTATAATCATTCCATCTTCTCCTATAACAAGTGAGAACAAGATGTTGACAGTCTAAAGCAGCATGTGAGAAAAAAACAAAGCTCTTTCTGAGAGTTATGACAGTGTGCTTTGCCCTTTTGACATTACAGCAGCAGGACAGAAGGATAATGGCTCCCTGGAGGTATACATCTGACCAGCAAGTGTGCAATAAATTATTCCATGGCATAAGTAGACATATGCTTCATACACAGAGAGTGCCAAAGAATCATTTACTAAGGGAAGAGGTTGCAACTCAATCATCGCAAAGAAATAGGGTAAAATGGAGTCTGTAGCAGAAAATATGAGTGTGTGTGTGTGTGTGTGTGTGTGTGTGTGTGTGTGTGTGTGTGTGTGTGTGTGTGTGTGTGTGTGTTCATGATAAAAAAACACAAAACGAGGACTGGGTCTTCCATATGTGTGTGTGTGTGTCTGTGTGTGCCCGCTCACTTGTATGTGCATGTGTTATAGATATACATTTAGATATTCATGTGTGTTTGTGAATGCATGTGCCTCTGTGTAGTTATATATGCAGTAAAGCCTGACAGACAAAATATTATTATATTTCCTTAACAATTTCCTTTGAGAATATGAAAAACAGAGCCATCTATGGTTCCAAGTAAATACTGTAAATTTTAAAATTGGATTGTAGCTATCTTAGCTTTCCCAAAACCAAAAATAGCTTTAAGGTGCTATATCTTTTTGTACTAATATGCCTTTAAACTCTAAATGATAACTTTGCCTTGCCCCCTACCACCTGTTTTTCCTAATAGAAAAAGATAAACTAATGTTAGTTTGCAAATATAACTGCTGCAGATATTTTCCTGTATTACAACCTGAAAATCACTCAATGTCCACTTAGCAAACCGGACAAACATTGCAGATGGTCTAAAATTTATCTAAATGATTTCCTACACTCTCTTTTAGGTTTGCGTCTTTTCCCAGCATAGTCCTGCAATAAAAATAAAAAAAACACTGTAAAATACCATGAAGAATAGTTTCCAAATATCTCTGCCTTCAAGAGTTATCAGCACAGTTACTCATATAATTTGCTTTATTTGTTCCTTTCTACAGAGATATCAGAACAGAAGATAGTTGCAAGACCCTAACAGTAAACACAATGCAGCACGTTCAATAGTAGAGAAGGCTCCTTCTCCAAATTTTGGATTAGTTTTGGAATGTTGCATTGAAAGCAATATCATTTGTAAAACTGAGGCAGTGAGTCAGCAGAAGCAGTTTATGTGAAGTTAATGCACAATAACCATATTCTACAGCTTATAAACTATGAAGCAAAAAAGTAGTAATTCTGTAGTTTCCTTCTTGCGAATATAAAACAGCAAAATTCTCTGCTTGATGTCAGTGCTAAAAATCTATATATTTCTTTCATTATAAGTTGTCAGCAATCAGCATGATTAATTTAAATAAGACAGTAGGAAAACAGAATTTTCAGAATACTGCTCACTCAAGCATGTACAACTAAAATATGGTAAGGCTGAAAGAAAATATATTTTTTTTCTTTGAGGAGTGAGTTGAAGTCCCTTGCAACAATCACGCTGGCACAGACCCCTGAATCGTCCTAAAACCTGAGACAATTACATCACAATATCCGCAAGAAATGTACTTTTTTTTCAGTTTCAGAACCAACATTTACTCTATGACTGCCAACTTTTGCTAGGATACCTTCTCAGAAATAGCATTTGTAGAATGTCATTTCGCTCCCTTGTTTTCATACTATATTGTTAGATTAGATAGCTCTTTAAGAAGGCGTCAGTATTGCAGGGTAAGTAGAAATATAAAAAAACAACAAAAAAGCAACGATGCAAAGCAGACTTCATTGGTGGATATTGACAATTTATCAATCTAGTCTGATAATTATACTCCCTAATTTATAAGCTACTGCTGCAGATCCTTTTTAGTTAATATCCCAGGACTTCCTAAATCTCTGTTTAACATCTTTACATCACTGGCTTCCATCATTAAATTCCACCTACGGTTTTGATTCCAGAATCTACAGTTCACCTGAAACATTTATATGCATCTAAAATGTATCTCGTGCATCTTTCTTCAAATGTATACATGTTGTGATCCCTTACACTGTTTTCACAATTTCTTTCCATTTGTCAATTTCTTTGCATACTGAAGGATATCGATGATTGTACTTTGTAATCTAGTGGTGGGAAACACTATTGTCTGCAAAGACAAAAGTGTAACTTCCTTTCATCTACTGGACTGGGCCCTCAATATTTATCATAGAATCCCCTTTACCAACTCTCTTTCAAGTTTGTTCACACTGACTACCTCCCTCAGATCATTTGATAGGCTCCTCTTCAGATGTCAGCACTCAAAATGCAGAGTGCTGACAAATAGAAAAAAGACCACAATTTATGGAGAAGAGTGAATATTGAACATTCCTCTTTTCTTAAAAATGTCTTTTCTGCAATTGGAATGTCCCCTTGTACCCTTCAACAGAGCTGAAAGACCCCCTCCATACTTATATATATCAACTCTAAGAGAAAACTGAATATTCTGATAAATGACAATCTCTGACTTAATACGTAGAAGTCCATATGTTCGGCCATTTAGTCTTAGCATTACAAGACTCACTAAAGCAGGTCCCTGTGTTTCAAATGGTTATTCATATCATAATATTAAGGTCTTGCTCTAGTTTTGTTATTAGTTTATCAACTCATGTTATGTAGTCCTCCTATATATCTTGCACTCACATATACAGCTCACCATTTATGTATCTGTGCAAACCCCCTTATTATCTTATCTAACCACCTTTCACACTGACTCTGTTACAGATAAGATGTAATTTGGAAAGAGGTGTACTGCTCTGTCTTGCCCCTCTACAGTATCAAATAAAAACATGTGTGGGGGGGGGGGGGCAGTATCACAGCCTGATCCTATAGCAAATTATTTGTAACTTGCTTTTCTTCAGCATGGATGCCGTTTATTATTACTCTGTTTCCTTGATGTTTAGTCCATTTTAACCCAAGGATATCACCACTGGATTAATTCTACATTTTACTAACTTACATGTTTGTGCAGGACTGCATGAAATACATTTTGACAGTCTGCAAAGCCACATGTAGAGTCACTCTCTTATTAATCATTTTGATTCATTCAAAGTCACTGCTAATTGACATGTTTTGACCTTCGTTCTGTGAGATTACTGCATGGATGCCTATCTTGATTGGTTTCAAGCTACTAAGTAATTATTTCCTTTGTAAGTAGTTAAGTTACATAATGTCTGCAATGACTACAGATATGCTGACTAATTGCTCTGTGCAGTTCTGTACCTCTCTCCAACTTGGGCTAAATGGAATTGTAACTGTCTTCCTCTGATCCCTGTGGGCCTTACAATCTCCTCATGATTTGATAAAGACAGTCACCGTGCTATAATCAGTTATTTCAGAATTATATCAGCAAATACTATTGGACTCCATTCCTTTGCATAATTTTATTTATTTATTTTTATTCAGAACTTGCTCTTGTGTGATGACTGACATAATCCATTCACTTAAAAACAAGTTCTGAATAAAAAAATAATTCATAGAGTTGCTATGACTTGGGAGTTGACTTACTAAGAAACAGAACTATCTCTACTGGAGCAATCTAAAGCCAAACTACAGGCAGTAATGGCCTCCCTATTGAGGTGTGGTTATTGACTAAATAACAGATAATTATGGCCTAGTAGCAACTTTTTAATAATGTTTGGAGAGGGGAGGCCTGCTTTGTATATAGAGCCTCAAACCCCTAACATCAGGTAGTCACAGCTTTTCATTGGGGGACCTTAGACTTGGAAATAGCTCTATATGCAAATGATATTATAGTATCTTTGAATAGCCCATTAAAAGATGAAAGATTATTCAAAATGTTAGAAGATTTTGGTGTGGTCTCAGGTTACAAGGTTAATTACCTTAGATTAAGTTAATAGTGATTAACTTAAGACATCTGGATTTGGATTAATTTAAGTCATAGGGATTTGGCTGTGGCTTGAAACCCAGAATGATGGGTGTCTGGTCCAATGAAATATCTAGGAATTTGGTTGGGTAGAACTTATGAAGAGTACAGTACTGTCTCTTAATAAGGTATCGCAAGGCATTGATATTAACCTATGGAAAGCTCTAAATTTGTAGCTTGATCAAAGGTTTGGGTGGTTCATTGGTGTGTTTTGTCTCACCTATTGTAATGGATGTTGGATTTCTGGACTCCTGTTGAGAAAAGTGATTTGACTAGGATAAACAAATTTGATTCTGGAATTCATTGGGCGGGTAATAAACCGCGAGTAAGCTGGGAGAAACTAATTCTTCCAAAAGAGTGAGGAAGTTGACACTCTCAGATATGGAGCGTTATTAGCTTGCAGTGCTTTATTCCTTTCAGGTTTCATTGTTCTACTCCGACCCCAGTTCCTCTACATGGGCATAAATACTTTAACAAAAGAATGGCTGGCTACTGGCACATGATGTTCTTGGTGTCTTCTGGGGCCACAACACTAAACAAATCTATTCCAAGCTTTTAGATGTTGTTAGTATAGGGATAGGCAAGCATTTTGGGAATGGTCCTCATGAGACTTGAAGGGAAGATATTCTCAGTATCAGTTCACCTTTAACAGCCAGTAGAGGAAAAATTGCGGCTCCATTATGGAGTCAGTTGCATACTAAAGTGAAGTAGTGGGAGCAGTTAATTACTAACAATTTTAACGGACTGAGAGGAGTCCCAGAAGAGATATGTGTTTTTGCTAAGACTATAGTGTAATTATCTTGCTTTGAAGGAGGAGGGCAAGAAATGTCCTTGAGTTACTGTGACAGAAGATGATAGGCCAGCTCTGATACATTGGGTTACTTATTAAAGAAATAATGGTTGGATAGAGCATTATCTCTCAGGTATATAGGTCTCTACTAGACCTTGACAAGGGAACAACCTTGAACATAGTAGGTAATTGGAGCACAATGTTGGAGAAAGACGATACCCCCAGGTAATGGACATTTATTTGCCAGTCCATGCCACATGACACCATTTTGAGGAATTAGATGAATATAAGAAAGAGGCTGATCATTTTATAAGAATAGGATTAGTGGATGAAAAGGGCCTCAGATTATATAGATGGCTGCTGGCGGTTGATTTGGACTAGGAGATCAGAGACCCAAAATAAGTAATACTGGAACTTCTCTTGCTTTTAGATAAGAGCACTTACCGAGTTATAGAAAGATGCTAGAAAAGTAGCTGGCCAAGATTTGACTGCATTGGCTGAATTGTGGACGACAGATGAGGATATGCTGTCTGGTGAAAAAGGTAGAGCAGGAATATCCCAATGGACTTCTTAGGACAGATTTAAAGGAAACATGAATTTTTAAGTTTAAAGTGGTGCACTTCTAGGGGTTGTGTTTGTGTGTGTGTGTGTGTGTGTGTGTGTGTGTGTGTGTGTGTGTGTGTGTGTGTGTGTGTGTGTGTGTGTGGGTGTGTGTGTGGGTGTGTGTCTGTGGGATTCAACTTGGATTATAATTATTTTATGTTTTTATGTGATACCTGTTGCAACATATAATGCAAGAAGTTATATTTTCTCATTTGTACAATATCTGTCTGGGACTGGATATGTTAAATTAGTTCTGATGCTTTTCATGAGTTTTAATAAAAAACAGAAATCTGTGGTTTTAAAATTTAAACTTTGTTGATGAGTTCAATCACAATAATTTCCAAAAATCGTGCAACCCAGGTAATGTTCCAAAGCAACAATCCTTTATTTGTCATAGACAAATGATCCTCAGTAACAAAAAAATCAGAAATATTTTAACAATGTTAAACATATCAGCTTTTATATACTTAGAAGTAGGTATGGAAAACATACATATTGTTTAGTTTTAAACCAGTGTGTTCATGGCAAGCAATATAAACAGGGCCTTAAAAGTACATTTTATAAGAGCAAGAACCCATCGCCATACATTACTACTGGTTAGATTAAACTAAATCCTAGTAAAGGAAAACACCACCTATTTATTTCCAACTCATATTCCAAGATGAGTTATTAAGAAAAGCATAACATATACATAAAAAAGATATACATAAAAAGACTTTTAACTAAAATATTACAAATGCCTATCTTATATTATCTTCCAAATAAGTGAATTGTATATTATGTTCTGAATATGTGAAAGTTTCTTCAGTCCTGTAGACATTTTTTAAAATGCAATCACAATTCTGTACTGCATCTCCCTGGCTGTGGCTGAAATGAACTCATAATTGAGCATCCCACTACCCAGTCATCTTCTTCCGGCTGTTCCCATTAGGGGTCGCCACAGCGGATCATCTGTTTCCATTTCTTCCTGTCCTCTGCATCTTGCTCTGTCACACCAACCACCTGCATGTCCTCTCTCACCACATCCATAAACCTTAACTTAGGCCTTCCTCTTTTCCTGTTACCTGGTAGCTTCATCCTTAGCATCTTTTCCCCAGTATACTCAGCATGCCTCCTCAGCACATGTCCAACCAATGTAATCTTGCCTCTCTGGCTTTGTTTCCAAACCTTCCAACCTGGGCTGACCCTCTAATATACTTATTCCTAATCCTGTCCACTCTCGTCTCACCCAGTGCAAATCATAACATCTTAAACTCTGCCATATCCAGCTCTAACTCCTGCCTTTTTGTCAGTGCCACTGTCTCCAACCCATATAACATAGCTGGTCTCACTACCCTCTTATACTTTCCCTTTCACTCTTACTGGTACTTGTCTGTCACAAATCACTCCTGACACTTGTCTCCACCCACTCCATCCTGTCTGTACTCTCTTCTTCACCTCTCTTCCACATACACCATTACTCTGAACTATTGATCCCAAGTATTTAAACTCATCCACCTTCGCCACCTCTACTCTCTGCATCCTCACCAGTCTTCTATCCTCCCTCTCATTCACACACATATATTCTGTCTTAGTCCTGCTGACCTTCATTCCTCTCCTCTCTAGAGCATATCTCCATCTCTCCAGGGTCTCCTCCACCTGTTCCCTACTCTCACTACAGATCACAATGTCATCTGCAAACATCATAGTCCACGGGAACTCCTGTCTGGTCTTGTCTGTCAACCTGTCCATCACCATTGCAAATAAAAATGGGCTCAGAGCTGATCCTTGATGTAATCCCCACCTCCACCCTAAACACATCCGTCACTCCCACCACAGACATCACTGCTGTCACACTACCCTCGTACATATCCTGTATCACTCTTACATACTTCTCTGACACTCCCGACTTCCTCATACAGTACCACAACTCCTCTCTAGGCACCCTGTCATATGCTTTCTCTAAGTCTACAAAAAACATAATGCAACTCTACCCAGTGAGCAAACTAAAAAAATAAAAATATAAATCTTTCTGAAATTAGAGTGTGAGATTAAACTTTTAAGTAAAGGAATAAAAAGAGGAAAAGGAAATCAAAAGTAGATAGAAGAGAAAGGAGCAGATGAGTGAAGCTGGACATAGAAGGAAAAAGTATAATCTGATCAAGAACTTAAAAACTAATGCTGTTTCTGTGCTGGGAGAAGGTGGTTGCTTCATCTAAGAATGTTCTCCCCAGGTGTTATGGAATATGGGAAAATATATAAGATAAGTAAGAATTGTGCATTAATTATAATGATCACCCCACCTCCCTTAATCAGGTACATTTGAATTTTTTTAGCTAGATGTGGTTCATGTCTTTTTTAAATGACATAATATTACAGTTGAATGCAACATTTGTGGCCATGACCAAGACTAAGGAAATGTATATCTGAATGGTTGACTGGCAGGACACAGATGATTGTGGTGAATGGGGCAAAGTCAGGACTAAGGCAAGGGGCTAGTCGAGTACTTCAGGGGATTGCTTTGGAACCACAACTCCATAGTATGTTTCTCTCAGACATGTCTCAGGGAATAGCAAACAGTACCAGTCTCCTCTCTGATCACACTGATAGGTACAGCACTGAAAGATAGGGTGGGGTGGGGGTCTAGTGAAGGACTTGGAAAGGCTGAACAAGTGAGGTTCAATACAGACACATGAATGAAAAGTACAGCATTTGGTCCACCACAATCCTAGTGTGAAGTATCAGCTGAGGAGAATGTAACCAATGGCAGCAGAGCAGGAAAGGGAACTGGGGTTTGGATTGGATCACTGGAAGCACAGTGGGAGGGCAGGAGTAACAGCAAACAGAATGTTTTGGTCTATCCTTGCAGAAAGACTCCAAAAACAAAAAGGTAGTGCTTCTGTTCTACAGGGCCCTAACCGGACTGCTCCTTGAGCACTTTGTGCAGTTCTGCAGACCAAATAAGGAAAAGGGACATCAATCTGCAAGAAGGAATCCAGGGGAATGTGACCAAAAAGATCCATGGGGGTTGAGCAAAAGGAGTTAAACTGGAAGCTAGAATAGCTATGCATCAGCTGAAACCAAGAATGATGGGAGGACATATATTGGGGTATAAGCTCATGTCAGGGATATGAAATTGTCATTCTGAACAAGAGGAAAAGAAAGAAAGGAGGGTTTCCAGCAGCAGATCGCAGGGGCAATTTATTCCCTTGCTTTTCCAAGGTATTTTTTGTTAATAAAAGTGGTTGTAGAGCTATAGACTGAACTACCAGAATAGAGGCTAATATCAAAGCTACACAGATATTTGAGAACAAGTAAAAAAGAGTAAAAGAGGAAGACATGAATGGAGGGGAAGAGTAATGCTAAATGCACTTAAAAAGCAGACTCGGTAGGCCTGCTGTCTTCTTCTGTTTTTAAGCAATGTTACTATACAGTAATGTACATTTACACACTTTATGAACTGTACCCTGATGACTTGATCTTATAATGACTCTCACAAGTCCTGCTCTATATCAATATTTACTGCAAAGTGTTTAGTCGGTCCTACGATTTTCTCTGTATCTCATTTAAGATAATTTTTTTTTTGGGGATTAAGCCTATGAGCTGCTGACCACCTGCTTTTGGTAGTCCAAGTTTGATTCCTTTTGCCACAATTTGCCTAATATGGGACTTTGAGCAAGTCATTTAACCAGACACTGCTTCAGGCTGAGTCTGAAAATGGTCCATGTAGATTAGTGTTCTACCCCAGTTAACAAATACAAGTAAGTAAATGAACTAGACTGAAGAGTTTTTTCCACTACATCTATCTTAAATGTATCTGCTATGTGAAGATGGTGTACCCCCTGCCAACTCTACACTTTCCATTGCAATCCTATTATAAATGAAGAAAGAATCGCCTGATGACACATGTAAATCCACATTTTGTGAGGGAGGTCAAGCCTCCCTGCCACACCATCCTAGTGGCACTTCATCTTGCTATACTTATTTCCCCCAAATATGCCATCTTCATGTTATCTCAGCAATGGGAAAAGAGTAATATTCTGCAAGTGGTAAAACAATACTTGCACGCACTATCATTTCACAGTATGACATAAGATACAAGATCTGAGACAGGTCACCTCAGGGAAAGACAATAAAAGATATTACATCTGACAGGATTAAATGGTAGATGTCCCACTTCAATATATACTGTTTGTGGTAAACTACTTGCCATACATGAAGAACTACACTATATCTCAGAGATAATGCAGTGTGTATATATATCCCAGTGGTACACTCCGCACTATACTTGAAGAACTACAGTACATCTCTGAGATAATGCAGTATGTATATATCCCAGTGGTACAGTCCTTGCTGTACATCAAGAAATACACTGCATCTCAGAGATAATGCACTGTGTATATATATCTCACTGGTACACTCCTCGCCATACATCAAGAACTGCATTGCATCTCAAAGATAATGCAGTATGTATATATCCCATCGGTACAACCTTCACTGTACATGAAGAATACACTGCATCTCAGAGATAATGCAGTGTGTACACTACTCACTGTACATGAAGAACTACACTATATCTCAGAGATAATGCAGTGTGTATATATCCCAATCATACACTCCTTTCCATACATCAAGAACTACACTGCATTTCAGAGATAATACAGTGTATATATATATATCCCACTGGTACAGCCCTCCCCATATATGAAGAACTACACTGCATCTCAAAGATAATGCAGTGTGTATATATCCCACTGATACACTCCTTGCTGCACATGAAGAACTACACTCGCTCTCAGAGATAAGCAGTGTGTATATAGCCCACTGGTACACTCCTTGCTGCACATGAAGAACTACACTCACTCTCAGAGATAACGCAGTGTGTATATAGCCCACTGGTACACTCCTTGCTGTACATGAACAACTACACTGCATCTTAGAGATAAGCAGTGGGAACATATCCCACTCTACATCTGGCACATTCAGGGTCCCCACAGTAGCAATCACATTCTATCACCGTTCTAAGTATTGGTTTTATTCTGCATTGCCTTCTTTTTAGATTACAGTGGAAATCTACAACATTGCCTTCCTTGAACCTTATTGGAAAAATATGAAGATGCATGTTTATCACTATAGTAGCTGCTTCAGGTGGAGAAGCTTAACAATCTTGAGGCCTTCTTCATAAGTGTGTGTGAGGTTTGGTACACTGACCAGAAGATGTATGCAGTGATGACAATACTGCAAGCACTGTATCAGACTGTTAGTGAAGGGGTAGCTGAATCACAGGATGAAGTTCTCAGTTTTCTAGCAGCATATGTTCCCATTCTCTGCTATGGTCACGAGATTTGTGTAATGACTGAAAGGATGAGTGTTCCCATTCTCTGCTATGGTCTTGAGATTTGTGTAATGACTGAAAGGATGAGACCATAGATACTAGTGACACAAGTGAGGTTATTTTGCAGGGTAGCTGTGCTCGCCCTTCATGACAGAAGAAGGAGCTTGGCAAACTACAACAATTTCAAAATCTGATTTGCCCTACCGGATGTAATTTGCCATGGTGGGTGGAGTCACTTGAAGTGGTTTGGGCACATTGTGAGGCTGTCTCTGAATGTCTCTCAGTAGAGGTGTACCAGAGCACAGCCCACTAAAAGGAGGCACTTGGGCAGACTTAGGATAGAACAGAAATATTATTCCTCACAGCTTGCCTGGGGATGCCTAAGAACCCACAGAATGAGCTCAATTAATTGTTGTGTCTAGGGAAGTCTTGTCTACCTTACTTACCTTACTGCCACTGTGACCGCCACCAGGAAAGGTTATTCTAGAAAGTCGATGGATTGGTAGAAAGGCAAGCAACTAGTTAGAGGAGACCACATGGTGTTATGCAGTATTACATATTGCCAACCTCAGCTGTATTTCATTAACATGGGACTCCACTCTTTGTTGCTCATTTACATGGCACTCTTGTGTTAGGCTGCAGTTTAGCAACTAGATGTCTGCATGTCTTTTCCCTGATTGCTTTATTACTGTTTTGCATATATGCTGCATTTAAAAGCTGCATGTAATTTGTATTGAGGCTGGTGAGCAACCAGAGGCAAGGCAAACATTTACCTTCCCATAATAAGACCCTAAGCACTGAAGACACTCATACTTAAGATCCATTTGTCCAGTTTGTTTTTAAAATATTGATTTGTTTTTGCTGACAGTTATCTCAAGGGAATGACTATTACATGCATTTATCACTCCTTGGACAGCAAGAAACTTGTTCTGTTTATTCTGTACTTGAAGCCAAATCATCTCTATACATTTTCTTTGCTTCTACCATCACATTTCAGTAAACAGACTGTAAACAGCAACAGCATTCAGCAAAACTGCAATGTCATCTGCATCGTTATACTTTTAGAGAAGTAAGGTTTAGAGATCACAGTCTGCTTTCACATAATCTCCGTCTCTTTTCGAATTTACTAATCTTCATTAGATTATTATTGTCATATGCTGTCATTCATTTTTTGTAGGGTCTAAAACTGTGAAATGGAACAAGTCTGATTTCTGTCATATAATATGTCATCCTTTTAGTGACCCTTCTTTTGAACTCTTCATTCTATGATAAACACATGTGTCAGTACTGGATATGTTGGGTGTATCTCTACAATTTTCCTAAAGTACAGAGTTTGTTTTCCCTTATAAAACATTAGAATAATATTTCATTGTAGATGTGCAATCTTCATTTTTTCAGAGAGGTTTGATAGTCCTCTATCATTTAAGGTTGTTAAGACTAACTGAATGTTTTCATATTGCCATATGCCAAATGAGTGTCATACAGGGGGATGCAGCCCTAATGGCCACCTTCCACTTAGTGGGTCAGGCACTGGAACAAGAGGGATAGGGTGAAACTGGGATGCTGATTCCAGTTTGTGTATTCTCAGTGATGGGAATGGTGGTCCCAGTTGGCTGATTGCAAACAAACAAACAAGCAGATGCTTTCAAGGGACTGGACCTGGCCAGGACTACAAACACAGACTTTGTTCTACCAAACTGGTGATGGCACCATCTATATGACATGTGTGCAGAAGCAACCACACACTAAGGGTGGGTTTGTATGGTTTTCTGTGGTCACATAGACACTCAAATCAGTCTCTAAAAGGCAAGGTTAAGGCCATAAGCAGGAAAGCCATGATGGCTTGTCAAATGATGGTCTCTTTAAGTGGCTGATATCACATGGAAATCAATAGGTCAGAAATATCTTCCACCATAAAAAGAATGTCTAGGTTAATGCATCATGCAAGGAATCACTGATCACGAGGCAACAGTGACCCAAAACATTTTATTTTTTTAACATTATTGACAGCTTTGAAAGCCACATTGAACATCCTATCTGATATTTCAGACATAAACACTAAAAAAGTATGTATTTGCTAAACTCCCTTTGCTTCAAGTTTGTCATACATATATCACCAGTTTATGATCACTCCTACAACTTTGCATTCCAATTAATTAGCAGTCCTGTTGTGAACTATACATGTACTTTTCTTTCTTTTAATCTCATTACTGTTTTAACACAGTATTTTTTTCATTTACTTTGTGAAATTATGAAGGAAAACAATATTACACTTATTTTTATTTATGTATGTAGTGTGTGTGTGTGTGTGTGTGTGTGTGTGTGTGTGTGTGTGTGTGTGTGTGCGTGTGTGTGTGTGTGTGTGTGTGCGTGTGTGTGTATGTGTGCGTGTGTGTGTGTGTGTGAGTGCGTGCGTGCATGCGTGTGTGTGTGTGTGTGTGTTTGTGTGACTCTCCCATTAATGTTGTCCATTGCACAAGCAAGTATATAATTAAACTACATTTTATACTTATCAAAATATATTGATACTGAGTATGAACTTATCAATAATTGTACGTTACTGTGGTGCACAGTTTGGGAACTTTAACCACTGCCGTTGTAGTTTCTGTTGCAGTATTTTCAATGATTCACTGTGTGCAGTCCTCTGACAGCTTAAGTTCTTCTCTGTGTGAGTATATTTCACTTTTGAATCTGCTTCTTCAGTTGTGGAGCTAGTACACATATATAATGGGAGAATGGGGAAGCTCCCCCATGTAGATGCTTAAGTCACATTGATTATTTCATGGTGTAAGTGCCTGGAGTTAGTAGATAAAAATAAGATTGGATGGGGGTTGCTCTCACATATAGATGCTTAAGTTACATTGATTACTGGTGTAACTGCCTGTCTGGTGTGCATTTTGCTGTTGACAGTCATAGAGTTCTTTCTTTTTTGAAGTTAGAGGTATTGTCTATTTATACATAAAGTGTTTGAAAGTAATGGAGTTAGGTCTGTGTAAAATTATGCATGAAATAACTATGTTTTTGTGCTTTATTATTTTCACTAACAAATGGTTGACTGCATTAAGTTCCAATGATTTCCTGTGTTTAATGTATTTTTAGATAGATTTATTTTTGATAGCTTTCACTGTATAACTTTATAAACACACTGATATACATCAATTTATTTACTGTTCCTCTGCCTTTTTAAAGTCTATTTACTTGGTAGCTCAGAAGGTATTTTGAGATGTCTTGTACTGTGTCCTGGAAACTCATCATTTTTTGGCCAGATGATCTTTATATATTTATTGTATTTATAATCAGAGTAAGGTAGACAGCTCCATGACTAATGTGTGAATCTTTTTCGTGATTGGCACTCATCTTACGTGTGACCACAGGAAACCACAATTGTTAAAAAAAAGTATGTCTGACTAGTAAAAACATGTATGCATCATAACTATATATATATATATATATATATATATATATATATATATATATATATATATATATATATGTGTGTGTGTGTATATGATTAGTGTACACATTAGAATGTTGTGTTGGTTGTAAGCCTAGCACTAAAGGCAGGATCCTATGGACCCTTCTCAATGTTTCAAAAACCTTTAGTACTACAAATCAAAGGAATCTGCCATGGTAGACTCAGAAATCCAGTGAAATAGTGTGCCACGGCATTATATTACAATGTTTTCCAGATAATTAGTCTACTTTGCAGCACCTTGGCCAGCGACAATGTGGCACGTGATCACTAGAGAACTTTTTAAAGCTATTTTTTTTTATTCATTTGTTTTGTACACACACACACACACACACACACACACACACACACACACACACACACACACACACACGCACACACACCTGTAATACCTAGCAGAAAAAAATGACGATAATTGATAACCATGACTCAAAGTTTAGAACAATTTTAGAAGATAGACAACTCTCACAGTAGTAATACATGTATTACAGTGCAGCTGGAGAATACAGGTTGCCTGAGATAAGGAGATGATAAGGGTTCTAAACACTGCAACAACCACAAACTTACATCAGACATGGACCTTGTCAGTGCAGTGATAGTCTTAGTTGAAAAGATCTAGCCAAAACGTGTTATACTTTAGTCATCAACAATGCATTTCTCTGATGCCTTTTAGAATAATGGAGGAAAAGCAAGGCCTTCCAGTTTAAAAGAAAACACTGCTGATCAGTGCTTTCTTATATCATATCTGCTCCTTGAGATTGACAAACTATTATCAACAGCAATCTATAAGATATCAGCATGGATTATATTATCAATAAACTGTAACTTAGGCCTTGCCAGATGCTTTAAAATATTTAAATTCATACAAATTTTTTTATCATACAAAAACACTAGCAGTGCTGTATTGCATTCCAATAAACACCATATGCTGCTATCTTATTATTATATTATTTACTGACTATAAAAGGAGTCACTAAAGTTTGATATCTGAAGTATGTATAAATAAATGCTTAGTTATTTATTGTATTATACACTTTATATTAATACCCTGTTTTGTTTAGTTTTTTAATGTGATGTTCAGTTTATACTTGAACATATATGCATCTGTACTTAGTTAATTGAGCTTAATTAATGATGTCATTGATGAGCAGCTTCCTGATTGGATATGCAGTATTTTAAATTTCAGAGTTTGTGTGGTTTTACTAGAGTCTGATGAAGCAATTTGCTATCTATCGTGAAAGCGCTTACTTTCTATAAATCTTTTATTGTTTTAAACAGCCGTGGTCAGTTCGCTTTTTCTTTTCTTTTTACATGGATGCTCTGAGGTGAAAACTGAGCATTTACCCAGCCTGGATATTTTTTTCTTAACAAATATTTCAGATGTGTCCTGGTCATTATGAACTGAGACTGTTTCTAAAACATAATTGTTTTCATTGCCTTTCTCATATCTTATGAACTCAGAGTGTTTCTAACATGAAAGCAATGTTTTTCTTTGCCGTTCTCATATCTTCTTTGCAGCCTGCCTAATCATAAAATCCCAGCAGCAAACTTTATGTTGGGTTGGTAGCCTTTGGTCATCTTAGCATATAGCAGTAAACTATAACTTCTAACAGTCTGAAACTCTGACTACTGTGCACCTGTCATAATACAAGGCTGCAGGTGTAGAGAACAACAAAACATTGAAGCTCAAATATTCTATAAAATGGTGAATGGAAATAATTTAATGCTATGTATAATATTCCTTCATATTTTCTCAAAAACAGTAATGTTACTTTAAAGTTAGAAATCAGACTCAACACTATGTATCTTATTTCTAAGTATTGGCAAACATATGCTATATATCTTTTATTCTGCTGAGAATGCATGGCATATGTTTAGCAGTTTAATACTAAAATAACTATTCTTGTTAACAAAATTGCCACTGACTCTAAAGACAACCACAAAGCATTCTATAGCTATGTCAAGAATCTCAATGGCAACACTCAGATCTGCTCTGAGTTACAGCACAATGGCACTAAATATACAGAACCAACTGATATTGCCAACATCCTGGCAGATATGTTCAGTGCTAACTTTACCCCCCTGTCATCCCCTAAAGGGCCCATCTCTATACCAGAAGAATGCAAAGTTCCTGTAATCACGGCTGCACAGGTAAAAAACACACTATCCAAAGCCAAGAACACAGCATCCATGGGACCTGATGACATCCCAGGCTGTGTCCTACATGAACTACAGAACGAACTGGCACCCCACCTAAGTACCATGTTCAATCATAGCCTCACCTCAGGCTATGTGCCCACTGAATGGTGTACAGCGACAGTTATCCCACTCCACAAAGGGGAGCCACCACAGACCCTTGAAACTACCGCCCCATTAGCCTAACGAGCCTGGTCTGCAAGGCTATGGAATGTATCATCATGGAACCTATAAACAATGACATTGGTAATCTCCAAACTCAGGACCCCACCCAGTTCGGGTTTGTAAAAGGCAGATCATGTCTCCTAAACCTGATAGACTTCTGTGAAGTAGTCACCAAAGCCGTAGATGAGGGTAAGGTGGTTCACACAGCCTATCTAGATCTCGCCAAGGCTTTCAACACCATCCCCCACTCTGGAATTATAGATAAACTCACTAAACTAGGTATAAATCCCTATGTCATAAGATGGGTTGCCAACTGGCTCACTGACAGAACCCACACTGTGAAAGTAGCAGACTCCAAATCCAACTTCAGACCAGTGACAAGTGGAGTACCACAGGGTTCAGTCCTGGGTCCTCTCCTGTTTGGTATCTACTTCTCTGAAGTACAGGCCAACACAGAATGTCTTTGGCTAACAAAGTTCACAGACGACTGCAAACTAGGAGCCATAATCAAAACTCCAAAAGATGTGGACATCCTACAAAAGGGCCTCGCTGAGACAGATGCCTGGTGTCAAAGCCATGACCTCAAGCTCAATGCCAAAAAGTGCATTGTCATCCCTTCTGGTAAAAACTCAGTACCCATGAACTACCACCTAGGTGGTAGTCTACTTAACACCAAAAGTGTGATAAGAGACCTTGGGAAACAGGTGGACAATAGTCTCTCCTTTGATAATCACATCGCCACAGTAGTCAGGAAATTCTTCTACGTGGCACACCTCATCACAAAAGGTTTCTCATCCAGGAAAAAAGAGGTAATTGTTCCCCTCTACTCGTCACTCATTAGACCCGTTATAGAGTACAATGCCCCTTTTGGTATGTACCTCACAAGACATCTACAACAATTGGAAAGGCCACAGAAATACCTCACAAAGAG
>NC_056741.1:306289710-306387210 GCF_019279795.1 Protopterus annectens | reverse complement strand
GCCATATGACATTCCTATTGTCCTTTTATACCTCTGCTTCTTCATAACTTTTAGCAGTGTGCCTAATTTTGCCTTAAGAGTTAGATCCTTTCTTTGTATGCTTTATGACTTTTGAAAACTATGATGATTATGGTTAATAATGCGAAGTATTACACTGACATATCTCTCAATCTTCAGGAAATCCATGTTAGCACAAGTTCGCTTACTCTTAGTTTTAGGTAAATAGTTGTATTATTAAGAGTAAATAGATCTGGTGCTTAAAAACTGAGCCCCGTCTCTATAAGACCTTAATTTCTGATAATTTTTAGCTTTCACAACACAAGCTCACATACAGGGCCACATTACAGATCTAAGCAAGTCATGTGCACTGCAAAGAAAAACACTTGTGATTTCAAGCAGAAGCTGGATCTAATAAGCTTCTCAGTCAGTTCATGTATTAACATGAAGAGAGACAGTCATGTGGCACTCCTGATATATATCATTCCAAGGGAAAGGATACAGGGAAACTGTACATGGAAATATGATAAACAGAGATGGCTTCATCTGCAAGCCAGAGCCATCTGTTACTCCCTGCTGATAACAGGACAGAATTCTGTCCTGGGAGGAACACAGACTGCAGTCCAGCTCCCCTGCACAGCTCAGCTGTTCATCAACTGTTTAATTATGAGCTACTGAGGGACTCCCTTTTCTTCATGAAAAAAGATAGTTTGGAATGGAAAACATGAAGCTAGGGCTCCACTGTGTAAATCCCATGGTGGAGAGACTGAACCTTCAAGAATGGATAGTAGCTTGCCCCAAACCTATCTTTTTGAAGTGATTGTTTTATGTCTGGGGGTGTCTATCACCATCATTTCTGTAAATAAGCCTGTGCATGCATATTTATAGTGCAGATGTGGAAAGCATTTAATGAACTCATTAAAATAAGTAATTTTGCTCTGTTGGCATTTTGTTTTCTTAATAAGGAAACAGTTTCTTCTGAAACAAGCAAAACAAATTCAATCATTGCATTTTAAAATTTATGTTTTTTTTTAAACTTACTAAGAGAAGAAGAAAAGCAAATACTATTTTTTTCTCAGTGAAAAACAAGTATTTGTTTTTACTTTAAGTAAAATAAACTTTGTAAGAGTATATTAATTAGTGGAAAGTGTGGTGTGGCACTGTCTTACATGCGTGTGTGTGTGTGTGGGGGGGGGGGGGCTAGGGTAACTGTCCTAGTCTCAATAACACATTAATATTGACCAATGCCCATCTGTGGTTTAATCACACTTTTTTGCATGTCCAGTGGAGTGTTCCTTATTACTTTTACTTAACAAAAGTAATATTTGTGCTTACTTCCTTCCCTTCCATACTAAAGTATTTAATTTACCTAAGTTACATCTGAAGTAGAAACTGGGAGTCACAACTTTGTCACCCTTCCTACCCTGGGTAAATTACTGCATAACAAACATGACAGCGGCACCTCAACTCAAGAAGCAACAGAGATTACTTCCTCCCATGATTCATCCTAATAAAATAGTACATGCATACATACAAATATTTCAAGCACGGGCATTAATGCCCTTCTAGTTTGCCAATATACCAAAACACTTTTTCACATAATAAGTGCCCAGGCTGTTCTTAAAAATATCTAAACTAGTACTTGCTTTAATGTAATTTGGTAGTCTGTTCTATGCATCAGCTACTCTGTCAGAGAACCAACTAGTACACTTTTCATTCCTACAGAATCTTCTACATAGGCTGTCTGATGATTCTCTAGCACTTTTTGATAACCCCAGACATTTCCTGAGGTAGTTGTCTCTAAATGCCCTATATACCTGTATAAGATCTTCTCTTAGATATCTGTAAGAGACACTGTACAAGTTCATATATTTTAGTCTTTCATAATAAATTAAATTTTCATATCCATGGATGCCCTGGCTATATTTCTGCTGTACTGTTTCCAGTTTACTCATACTTGTTTTCCTATAGGGTTTCTATATTGTTATTCATACTCAAGTTTGGGTCTAATGTAACTAACAAACAATGGCTTCATCATTTTTCATTTCCTAGACTTTATAAATCTTTTTATACAACCTATAGTTCTATAACTATCATTAACCAATTGGTTGATATGATAAAAAAAACTCAGAGCTGAATCTGCCCATATACCCAGGTCCTTAAATGAATCTGCAGTTTGAATCACTGTGTCTGCATTAAATATTCACCTTTCAGTTTATGTCTCCCAAATCTCATATGCTTAGTTTTTGATGTATTTATCAGCATATTATTCTCCCATGCCCAAATGTTCAATTTAGTCAAGCTATTTTGCAGACATGCCTTATCTGTAACACATGTAATCAGATTACCTAATTTCAGGTCATCTGCATATAGACTGTAGAACATCTCAGATGAAAAAGTTAGGTCTGAAAGATACAATCTAAACAAGTAAGGACCTAGGACAGAGCCTTGTGGGCCACCCTGACTGTAACTAAGGATTTCACCTGTCCAGTTGCTGTATGATACTTGCCATGTCCTATTTGTAAGCTATACTGCCATCCATCTGATCAAGAGTACATCAATACCTAGTTGTATTAATTTATTGATTAGTATTTTGTGTATGACCCTGTCAAATGCTAAAGTTAAATCTATATGAATTACATCACAGCACAATTTTTCATCCATAGCTGTGATTATATTGTTATACAACATCATGTTACAGGTGGTAATAGATCTGTTTTCAACATATGCATGCTATATGTTTTCAACTCCCAACAGTGACAACAAAAAGCAAAAGTAGCTTTCAGCTCTAAGTAGTTTACAGGAAGAACTATTGTTATGGGAAGTAATGCTTAAGATTGCTAAGAGAAATTATGATTCTCTGCTAAAAGGACATTATATTTAATGCTGGTATGAGTCATTGAAGAAAACTGCTCTTGAAATACAAGTTCAAAGAGCTCATTTAAAAGGACAACTTTATGAACATTTTTTGTACATATGATTCAACAACTTCACGGTATTCCAAGAATTAATGATGTATTCCTTTTATCTTTCATTTACTAATTCTTTTTTCAATATATTTTATTTGCCAGCTACATAATTCATTGGTAATTATGAGTATTTCTTCAAAATATTTTAGTCCTGTAAGACTAGAGGATTCATTTGATTTCAAATGTATATAATATTTACAATTCTGAAGCCTTTGAAATACAGTTTTTGTTTAATTACACCAATTAAGGAAATAACACAGACCCCGGGATTCATGAAGCTTGCGCCAGGCGCAGGCATAGCGTAGGCGGTATAATGCCAAATATGGCCGTCGAGCGATTCAGGTACGATCCAATTCCACATGCACGACCGGCATACGCCAGAACTGCGCAGCCCCCGGCGTAGGTATGCTAATCACCCCATGTGCAGTGTCGCACCATGCAAATGAAGGCATATAGCGATTCATGAAGTGGTGCAGGCATAGCGTAAGCCACAGAAATGTAAACCAAAAACACGGTTTACATTTTCCCAAACAGAACATCGGAGCTATGGAAGAGGGCCAGACCCAGGTATCACAACGTTAACATATGCCAATGGCGAAATACACAGCCAATGGCATAAGAAAAGATGCACAACACGTAAATAACAACATTTAATGTCATGTCCACAGTAATGCACAGCACAACCGCAGGGCATGTGTGTGGAAGCTGTAACATAAAGAAATAATATAAAAATGTCATAAAATCTCAACGTAATAGAAATCAGGTTTACAGCATAATACACAATGGTAGGCATGGAACACCACAACCAAGGTGCAAGGGTTGATAAGGTCCTGCGATAGTGTTCGGCGCGGTAACTATGAATTAGTAGTCAATGCCATGCAAATGAGGATGATAATACTGAATCACAAATGTCCCGCTGGATGAAGGTTGTACCATACGGCGCAGCGGTATAACACCGAGGAGTGGCTCAGAGGAGATACATGACATCAGCAGAGGGGGGTGCCACCATAGCAGTAAGTACATTGGAGCATTGCAAATCTGGCCTGTCTGTTGCTAAGCAAAGCTGCAGGACAGGGGTGGGGAGGAATCGTTTAGCTGAGAGCACACATGGTGCCCAAAAGCGCATGTGTACGAGGATGAAAACATGCCCGAAACCCAGTAATCGGACGTACGCGCTGCAAACAATAGCAGAAACAGGAAGGTCAGGGGAAGAAAAGAAGGAAATGCGGAAGTAGGATAATTGGAGTACTAATGAGCAATCAACACCAATCAACCCACGAAGGCCAATCGACGGCATCTGACAAGTCTGCTTGCAGAAACCTGCAAAACAGGATAGGGGAGGCATTGGAATGCAAAGAAAGGAGGGGAGGTATTGGATTGCAAAGATAGGAGACCTGACACAGCAGAGCAAAGCAAACTGACAGCAGACCGGCAGTAGCACACATAACGCAAGATACGCCAGGTCCAGGAAAGTACAAATGAAAGTAGGCTGCAGGATGCATGCCAGAAAGTGGTAGGTGCAACATGCAGAAATGTAAAGGGAAGGTCAAGAGGTAATCCACGGCAGGCAAATGTAATTCAACACCAAAGGCACCACAATAGTAGTTCCGGCAGTAAAACACATAAGATAACCTGTAGCTACGATCGTACATACACACTCTATGACATCATCGGTGTTCACAGCACAATAGTATAAAGTGTGAAAGCACCCAACATACACCTGTGTATTCCCAAACACCGCACCATAGGTGTAAACACACGGGGAACTTTTAAAATGTACATGTTGGGAGCTGCCATAGCTGTGATTCATCAGCATGTGTTAGAGACTGACGGTGTTGTGGAGGATGATGCCGTCAACCACCACAGGCCTCGGAGGAGAAGGAGAGTGTTCAAACCAAGGGTAACCTACCAGGGGCTACATGACCTGGAGATAGTAGAGTGTTACAGGGTGGACAGGGACATCTTACAGCAAATAGTGGAGCTGTGCCAGCCACGCCTGAGAACCAGAAACAACAGAGGGGAACCCATCCCAGTGGACACGAAGGTATGTGTAAGCCTGCGAATACTGGCCACAGGTACCTTTCAAAGGCCAACTGGAGATATAATGGGTATCTCACAGGCATCAGCATCCAGGGTACTACAACAGTTCCTGGATGCCATGTTACCACATGCCAATGAGCAGATATACTTCCCCAGAACTCAGGAGGAGTTGGCCAGCAATATGCGCCACTTCCACAGTGTGGCACAATACCCGGAGGTACTGGGTGCGATAGACTGCACGCACATACAAATCAAGTCACCACCCAGTGAGCAGGGTAGGCGCTACTTAAACCGCAAGGGATTCCACTCCATCAACTGCCAGGTCGAGTGCAATGCCCAGGGCATTATCATGGATGTGTGTGCTGGCAGCCCTGGAAGCTACCATGACTCCCATATCTGGCATGCCTCACAGCTGTATCAGGTATTTGTCAGGGGGGACATCCCACATGGCCATCTCGTGGGGGATGCTGGCTATGCACTGGAGCCGTGGATGATGACTCCCTTCAGAAATGTACACACACTCATGCAAGAACGCCATAATGAGGCACACGCACAAACCAGAATCATCATAGAGCGTGTGTTCGGGATGCTGAAATCACGGTTCCGGTGCTTGGATACATCTGGTGGAGCCTTGCAGTACTCTCCAGGCACGTGTGCCCACATCGTCATAGTATGTGCCATGCTACATAATATGATCCTGCAGAAGCAGCTGCAGCAGGGGCAAAATGGTGAAGGCCCTCATAGCCCACCGCAATTGCCAAGGCTATTACAGGCACAGAGGGATTCAGACAATGAACACACTGTGCCAGCCCCAGTAGGCAGACGGAGGTATGCCCAATATGCCTATGCCTTGGCAAAGAGGGAATGTATAGCACATACTCTGACAGTGTAGGCCCCTACAGACTGACACCTCTCCTCCTGCACACACAGTAAAATGGATGGCACACAAACATGACCACCTGTAAATTGTAATGTATAGGTGGCCCAATGTGTGACTCCTACATAGGCAGCCCTCAAACATTGTAAACACAACAGCCAGTGGAACATGGAATGCCAACACCTGAACAGTACATGAGCCTTACAGCATATGGTGGTGCTGTGTGCCTGTCACGTTCCCCGCCATATACATATATATATATATATATATATATATATATATATAGATATATATATATAGATATATATATATATATATATATATATATATATATATATATATATATATATATATGTACACATATGCATATATATAATACAGATAGAAAGGGCAATAGAGGGATATATGGTGATATAGATGGATTCAGCGATATCTGTAAATATAATAGATAGTTCAACGACATTCATAACACCTTGGAGGTACAAATAAATAGGATACCGCCAACCATGGAATGTGTAACATACCGACATGCGTAACCACGAGGCTGAAAGACCGATAGAACACAGTACCGGAATAGTACATCCGCGAGTAATAGTATGATGATATGAAGGGACAGATAGTCACTGCTGCCGGTGTCGCGGTCCACGTAGGTACTGTGTTCAACTGTGTCTGTGAGTGCCGTAGTCTGTGTAAGTGTGCGTTGAGGGTGCCGTGTTTGTCTCTGTGTGACTGTAATGTGTGTCTGTGTCTGCAACATGTGTTTGTTAGTGCCAAGTCAGAGGCAGATCAGTACGGTAGGTGTGGGTATAGCTAGCCGTAGGCATATGGCTACTACCTGTCCCACAGTAGGAGGGACAGCCCCACCCTGGGCAGGTGTGTCCAGACATAAAACAGTACAAAGGGCAAATGTCCGAGATGGTAGGACATAAATATGTCCCATATATAATGTAACAGTCGTATGTAATAGTTATGCCTGTATGTAAGAAACGTAAATGTTACATGCAATATGATAAGTAGTCAAAGTCACACAACAATAGGTATGTAGTGAGGATAAAAGTATGTGCTAACCTGTGTACTGACCGTGGCTACGTTTTGGCCTGTAAACGCCGCTGTGTGTCCCGCAGGTGTCCAACAATGATCATATGAAAAGGTGGCAACCCATGGCAAACAGGCTCTTTTAACAACACAACCACAATGACTGCAAATATCTGGGACAGAAATACAAGGGATAGCTGTCACTTACACATATCCCTTGATATATCGCCACAATTACGGAGGTATACAAGTAGCAAGCTCACCTGCAGACAATTTAGAAACCAATTAACAACGGCCCAATGTACAATCCCATAACATAAGTCTATTAACTGTTAGCTCTCTAATTAGGGATGGAGCCCACACACATATATACGGATTATGTAGAAATGCAAAGCCCACAAACCTGTATATGCTACGTACACCCACCGACATCCCCCACACTAGAAACTAAAGCAATACAGACTGTAATAGCAGCACAAACATCCAGTTAGTCAATTACATCTGCAGAACTCTCAACATACCGTGTGAGAGACACAATGAAAGGCGTCATGCAAAATTGCAGGCGTTGTATAATGGAACAAACAGCCATGTTACAGGTTTTGTTTGCAATACTCCGTTATCACACGTTGGGATGACAGGTACACCCACATGTTGAACCAAATACTCTACCTGTCACACACAATCCACGGGGGACATGAATCCAAACTATACTTGTCTCCATGCATAGCAGTTGCAGTTACACATAACAAAACACAATACAGACCGTCTCCCTGAAGGTAGGGCAAATAGGCAACGCCCAAGTGGAGAATCCAATTATACCCCACTGTTGCCGCGTAATTGGCGAATGGAGTAGCTGCACAGCTGATATGCAAGTAATTAGTCACTCAGGAACACCAATTGGCGGGATGAATCCACATGTTACAGGTATCGACGTATATAAGGATGACTTGCCAGACATTCAAACCGTATACTCATACTGAATACCAGTTGAAACACTGTGAGAGAGACAGAAACGAAATGCCGTAAGGACAACAAGGTATGTAGAATGCCCGATATGTAAGGTTATGTATAGCATGATCTGTATTAATTAGTTTTACTGTATGTATAGCCTGGTTTGCATTAATTAAACATGTTCGCAATGCATAAAGTGGGGAAAGGTATTTATGTACTGATGTCTTGCTGAGCATACTAATGCTTGTAGAAACTGTGCGTCCAGCAGTGGGACACAAGGTACACAGCACAGACACCACAAGGGATGCTACATGAGGGCATTAAACAGAACAATTCCACACAACCCGCCATCAGTGGTAGGGTATGTCCAACAAGGACGTGCCATAGCAGGGGATAGTATATGTTGATATACTGTCACAGCACGCATGTGTATGGTCATATAATGTTAATGACATATGTAAGGTGGTCCCGCTGTGCAAGTATGCTTTGCATTATGGGATACTATGTGAAATATGTGTAATGTATAGTATTATAGGTAGATATGACAGATATTCTACACAGCATAACAGGCATATCATGCATACCACAGGTATCGTCTATTGGTATGTACAATAACAGGATACATATGGCCTGTAGGTATGGGACATAGTAATAGCATGATAGCTAATCTAAATGGAAGGGCTACCAAGTAACCATGCACAAAGGACATGTAATAGCTTCACAGGTGCATAGTGGGGTACTATGCAGTCTGGCAAGTCCATGTGTAAGCACAACTACAGTGTTCACACTAGTGGCACCTCTCTAGGGTAGTGTCCTGTGAACAGCAGAGCCAGTTGTCACCTGCACCTCTGCACAGTACAGCCACTGCAGTGATCCCAGGCCTACATGTGTCTCCCAACCACCAAGAAAGGTATCACATGAACAGTGCTACTGAGTGTCCCTGCATGATGTACATAGGACTTATGTTCCAAAGCATGGTGAGTGTCCGGTTTGGGAATGTAACCCACAAGCACATCCCACTCATTGTGGTGTGTGTGCACATATCCATGAGCATGTTGCTCACAGTGGCCTCTGCTTATGTCGCGTATGAGGAGTATATCCATTAATAATGTTGTGGACATGGGCCATCTGATCAGCAGAGGTCACCCCTGAGTATGTAGTATGCAAATGTGTACACATGTGGTGTCCGTAGTGCAGCCGCATATTTAAACTGTCGTAGCTCAGTAAACATCATGGCGTGTTAATGTTGTGGCATGTAAAGCTGTAGCTGTTGTGTAAGGTACACCCTAAATGGGGTGGTGTACCCTTGAATGTGTGTAGATGTCTTGAGTTCAGAGGTACAATGGGTGCCTATGTACCAGCTACACACCCAGTACAGATAGGTGTGGCCACGTAGAAGGATATCCACGCCACAGTGGCAATACAGTAATCACAGGAGTGGGTGCCACATATGTGTGTACTGCAAACATGTACAATGTGATATGTATGTAGGGGACTACCATCCATGTGATAGTCAGTGGGTGAATGGTGTAATGTAAAGGTGATGTGCATGCACCTTGTGTCATGCAGCTTGATGCCATGATAGTCATATTATGTATCTGTCACAGCGACACCCATATGGTTGGAGTCAGTATCAGCTGGTGAAGCAATCATGGTGCTTGGTATGCAGGGGTTTGAAAGCTAGGCAGGGAAAGTCCCATGTGCTAGCCTGTTCCGCAGGGAAGCATATACTGAACATGAGGGGCCCTATGACTGAGGACCGTGGTATGCCAAATGTACCTGACATGTAGTAGGTACTATGGTATGCTGGCCTCACTGTGTGTCCTGTCCATGAGCCACATAGCATAACATCCTGAGACAAAGGGTATGATGTGCAGGTGGATGTGTATGTTGTCAATACCAGAATGGGGAATGGTGCTGAAAGGCAATGAGAGGACAATGTAGGTTGTGTGGACTCCCGTACCATCAGCAACTGCCCTGGTAACTGTATGAAAGGAGTCCACCATGTGTAGGGGCCATGCTCTGGCCCTAACAAGCCCAACCCGGGTGGCAGCAAAGGACGGGAGCCCAACAATGTCTCTGTGAATGACGTCCTTGATGATGTGCCCCATAGCCATGCAGAACAGTCCAGTCAGGTGTCTAGGACTATAGTCCCACTCGTGCAATGTGGTGCCACCTGTGTGTAGTGTGATAAATGCTGCTGTGTGCCATTCAGGGGCTACAATGTCTGAAACAAGGCTATTACTGAATATGGTGGCCTCGTGGGGAGACATGTAATTCAGAGGTTGGTGGACATCACAGCCTGGGATGTTGGAAGATGACATGGGGCCAGTGTCCCAGGACATATAGAGTGTAGGTCAGTACTGTGTAGGTGTGACCACAGGGACACCACAATGTTCATGTATGGATTGCGGCCCTGTAGTGAGTGAGAGGGTGTAATATCAGCATTGAATCCATCCTCCAGCATGTTGGCAACAACACCTGGGTCTGCAATGTTCCTGAGTGACTGTAGTATGTGACAGCAGATGTGGGTGTTGCCATCGACTACTGATATACCACCATAATGCCTGGTAGTACACCCCGGAATGTGTGGCAGTCATGTTTACATAGCTAGTCTTGGAGTATGTGATGAGGGACCCTGTGGCCCCACCATGGCTGACCAGTGAGCCACCCCACACATGGGAATGTACACCACTGTGCAACAGCCAACACCTGTTGTTGTACATCATATGTCCATGGAACATGACCACCAGAGTGGCGTCTGTTATCTGGTGTGTACCATCATGGCTCTGTGTGGAATAGCATGATCCATGCAGTTGTGTACATGCTAATGAAGTGCACTGGGGTATGTGTCAGCATTTGTATGTGCATTGTCCATCTGCACGGGTGTCATGATGTTAACAACTGCTGTCAACAGACGTCTGTAGTAGGTGTTGTAGTACTCATGTACTGTGTATGCTGTGATGGGTGTGTTGCCAGGATGTGGCTAACAAGGTAGATTAGCATATGTTCGGAATCCACCAATGAAGGTATAACCCCAGGTGTGTAACACCAGCCACATGGTGGTAGTGTTCATGCCAAGGGTAATGTAGGTCTTGGAGGTGGTGTGTATGGGTTGACCCAGCAGAGCGGAGGGTATGACTCATGGATGTGTCGGTACATGAGTGGCTATCCCAGTGAAGTGTGGGGTAGTGTCAGTCACACATCAGTAGTAGCTGTCTGAGGCCCACTGTCCACTATACCAACATAGAAGGTATGTTACCCATGGGGTATGATGTTGACTCTGTCGCTTGTTACAATGTGTATAGTGGTCCCGGACACAGTTAGTTGCACGTGGAGCACCTCTGATGCATTGTGCTAAGTAACTTGCCAGGATGTGTGCAAAACATAGTGGGATATGGGAACCCCTCAGCTGTGGGTGTGCCGGTCCAGGTATGTGCCTGAAAGGTATGGTCTGTCTATAGCCTGTCATTGCAGGTGTGCTCTGCAGTGCCTAGAGGCAGGTCCCAGTCACTGCAGAGATGTTTGAGTGGTGCATTATAAGGTGTGCCTTGCCTGCGTCGGCCACAGAGGAAGATGCAAGCATTGTGTCACATGACCCCATGTCGTGCCTGCCAGTTACCGCCCTGCTGGTGACAGTTATTGGAAACTGTGCAAGACAGGCAGTATAGAAGCAGCAAGTGCCTTACATGTGAGCTGTACTCCCAGGGCTGACAGGTGCAAGTCATCTGTGCCACAGCATTGTGTTTGACCAGGTCAGTCATAGCGGACAGATACCAGATGCCTGTGGAATGACAATAGGAGCATAGCCAACTGTTGAAGTGACACAGTCAGTCATTGTACAGTGGTATCATGTCCGGACAAATGCAAAATGCTCCCCAGGGCTTGGCCCACACCCTCAGGGCTATAGGACTGGTGAGCTATTGCATGTCCCTGCACACATAGTCTGTGAAGTGGCATCACAGGGCAGTTACACTAACATGGAGAATGACAGTCATATCATACCTGGTGAGGTGTGGCATGGGTACATAGGTTATGTTGCAGAAGCAGTTACCCGACAGCAAGATGTAAGCGACTAACGCCTTGTGTAGCCTGCTGTGTGGAACTGCAGTGTGACTCCCTACAGAGTCATCTATGACTGGTGTGTTGTGAATGTTATAACTCACTATTGGCTGTATGTGATGGGCACACATGAGTCTGTGGGCTATAAGCTGGTGATGTTGTCTTCCATGATGGGGGCTACCTCTGGTGCCTACAGTGAGTATGGAGACGTACTGCACAAGTTGTCCTCATAGGTGTGGCCAGTGGTGTAGATCATGTGAGACTATGTGATGGGTGAGGTGTGTTGCGAATGTTACACGTCCCCAAATGACTGTCAGGTGCAGTCAGGGTTGGTGACAGCATTACCCCCAGCCATAGCTGTCAACCTCCTGTCCCCAAACTGAGGAACATTAGCCCTCATACTGTGTGACAAATGGGCAAAACGTGGAACACTTACAACTGGCTTACTAACAGCTTCAACTAGGAAGGGCATATGATGGCTAAAATAGGCTGGTTTTACGTATAAAAAAGATATTCTAATGAATTAATATGATTCCCATCTATTTAGCCATGGCTAGCAGGTAAACAATTTACAACAATGAATGTGTGACAGACCCTTCCAATGTGTAACCTTGAGGAACATGCACCTTTTAGAACCCCATATGAGGTACGTTCCTCGTAATGAGGTACACCTGCGAGCTATGCCCCCAGCACGGCTGCAGAAGTGCATCCCCCACAGGCTATAGTGCCATATGTTGGGAGGTGAGCATTGAATGTGTACATGAGACAATTGCTCTATTGCCACATGTACGACATATCCCTCATATAGACAGGCAGTAGCACTGGTATGTGACAGTTGGACATGCCTGTATATACAACCATGTCCCACAGGATATGTAAGCGTGTGTACAACAGCTGTTGTACCATAAGCAAGCTGGGAAGTGTAGGACAGCCAGTGTACCTGTGGGAAATGGTGTGGAATGGGTGCTATAGTAATCAGTAGCTCATGACATGCTCACAAGTTCTGAACAAGTGCCTAGCATGACCATACAATAGAGATAGGGTGTTGGATAATATCAACCCACAAGTGGTGATGACAGTCAATTAGGGTGGCACCGCACTATAACCCTGCTGAGTATGGTGTGCATGTCCATGAACCATTAGCACTGTAGATGTTAGCAGTACAGATGTACAAGACAGCACGGATATTTGATTACAAATACCTTTGCATGTCACAGGAGTGTTCCACCAGTGGCCTGTTGACAGACTCACAACTACAAAAGGTGCAAGAGTGACATGTGCATAGCACACCAGTGCCAGCTACAGTAGAACAGGGTTAATGTGTTGTACCCCACCCTCATTGTAGCCCATACCACACAGACAAATGTTAGGCATCTGTGTATGTAAGGCTGTGAATGGCCATGACCTATCAGTATAGCTGTGTCAGTGTTGTGAACAACATACAGAATGGGCTGTGTGGGTGAGGTGTGTGACATATGTGCACAGTCTGATGGATGATACCAGCAGTGTCACCGCTAGGTGAACATCCCTGTACCCATAAACTACTACCTAGGCTGTGGTCAACATTATGGACACTGTGTAAGGAATGGTGCTGTGCAGTGCACCCCCCGACATGGTGACATCTCCAGGCCCCTTTGGTAGTCATATGAGGTGCCCATTTCATGTCAGGGTGCCATCCATGAGCACGGAGATCACTGGACAGGCATATACAGCACTGTGGTGACCAATATTGGATCACATACCACCTGTAAGGGGTAATGGCTATGCATGGATGTGCGATACCAGCCTTCACAATCCTCATCTCCACTATGCAGCATGCTGTCTACCTTGCAGAAGGACATTTGCTACACCATGATGATGGACATGCTACATGTCCATATCCTGATCTATAAGACATATGTCATGGACAGCCACCGTCCTAATACTAGGATTGCCACAGGCTGGACAGATCCCTGTGCCATATATGTGACATACTCCCGCCATACCATGCAACCCTGTCCATCAAAGCTGCACATGTCATCCCAGTCATACATGGTGAGATGGCCACATGGTAGATGTACTATCAACTGACTGGATCAATAATGTGGCACTGATGCACCTTGCGGTGGCACAATGGCTGTCTTGTACAGCTTGGAAACCATGCCCACACATGCTATGGTTGCTAAACATCCCTGCGAATGTCATCTGACTAGCCATTGTCCCATGTCTATCACATGTGCAATACAGGTGATCCGTGGCAGGATGGTGAAAAGTTGTACAGTGCTGTGTAGATGTATATGGCAAAACACATGCATGTACAGGTGTCCATGCGTATGTGTGCATTGTCACTGCTCAAGTCCATTACGGCTGTGTCTGTGTTGATATGTGACATATACACAGCATCCAGGTCAACAGTAGTACCGTGGACACATCCAGGCATGTGCAGATAGGTAAGAACACAAGTGCAGGCAAATAGACATGCCCACAGCAAGACAGCATTTACATGGAGTATGAACACTGTAATGAGGTGACACACATATATGGTGATGATATCCAATGCATAATGAGTGTGACATGTGTGACACAAACACGCCAGTCATGTCAGTGTCATGATGCTTTGCAAAGATAACTGTGCAGATGTAGTAGATGTCATAGAAATGTATGTGCAGCAGTATCTCTGTACATCTCTGAAACTGTGACCTGTCACCATCATTATGTCTTACAGATAATGCCCCGAACATGCCTCCCAGCATACACCCGCCAGGAGGATGATGTCCTCATCCCACAGCTCCATGACAACTATGACTTGTTGTTCAGCCATGTGCCACAGCATGCCCAGCAGCGGGATGACCTGTGGCAGGATCTATGCAGGAGGGTGAACGATGTGGGTGGCCATAACCGCACCTACCAGCAGGTGCACAGACACTGCACGGACTTGATAGGACATGCAAAACAGCGTGCCACTGCAATCACCAGGGAACAAGGTGGAACAGGTGGTGGGCCACCAACCCAGCCCCCACTCACACACACCGAGGAGCTACTGGCCAGTCTGGGGACACCCAGGGAACAGCATCCAGAAACACTAGCTGCCATCGTGGAGGTGGGTGTCTCCCAACCAATGAGCCTGGAGTTGCCTGGTAAGTCAGTACTGCACATATGGCTATTATATCCCATGTAGTTGCATGTGTCACTGTACATTATGTGAAGTAACAACATATGCAAGGTATGTGGACACACATGCTGCATATTACAGTATGTTACGTTGTGTATGCACACATGTGCATACTATATGCTATTACACAGGTGAATGTGTTCACATGCACAGTGCAACCTGTGGCTGTCATACAGTCATGGATAATGCTCATACTGGTGTGTTACCCCTATACAGGTACCTCTGGCGTGCCACACAGACATGAGTCCATTGCAGGTGAGACTGTCATCAGTATCAGGCATGTTACAGTGTAGATCTATTTGCCATGTGGCCAGTTAACACTTGCACACCTGATGTTTGTTCCAGTCACGATATGCAGGTCGCACCACCCGTCATTCACACAGGCCACCCGTGTGCAATATATACAAACGTAATGATACACCAAATTGAAACCACAGTACTTGTCATTGTGACATGTGTGGTCAGCTGTGCATACAACGGTGGAGGTATTCTACACTGTAGGCATATGTAGTATGCATTGGAGCAACATGTGTGGTACGCACACTGTACCACACAGTGAGCTGTGTAATGGGCAGCCCACAGGTGTCACGATTGTGTCATATGCCCCTGCATTGGGTGCACACATTGTGATGTGCCACCTAACATGTCCCAGACATGTAGTGTTCTGTCTGCAATATTGACACACTATCGCATGACCTATACCCCACATACCAAACATACAACCCGTTGTCTGCATAACCCTGTGGATTGTGACATATCTGACATCTATGGGTGTATGTCATATGGGACAACACAGACATGTGAGATAGATGCCCATCACACACAATTGGCTAATACATGTGCACACATGGCCATGGGGGATGGCCAGAGACATGTAGCCACACAGTACTTGGGATGTGTATACACCCTGTAGCACATTGTCCACACATGGTCCAATTATAGCCTTAGTTGACCGATTATATGGTTGATGTGGTACACTGGACAACCTAAAAGCCTGTGCACAGCTACTGGAGGTGTCACTGAAGTCTACCATATATGATCTGTTGAACATCACGACTGTGTTGCAGTTAAGGCTATGCAATGTGTACATATTATGCATTATACAGCAACATAGATGCCTCATGATGCCATGCAATGGCACAGTGTCTGTACTTCACACTGTATAGCAATGTAGACGGCTCACACTACCCTCACATGCTCATGCACATTTGCTAAACATGCATTCTATCTGTAGAGCATACACACAACACTGCAATGTGACGCCCATTATGATGCTGTACATGTGTCAGGACACCATTGTGTCAGACATGTATGCATGTTAATGCACATGTAAGCAGATTACATGTCAAGGTCACGTCAGCCATGTGTACTGTTATCCTTGTCTGGGCCACATGGTGTATCACGGGGATGCATGCATACTACCATGATTGTGTGAACTGCATGGCTACTGATATGATACCTGCTTGCTGTAGTGTGCACCCCAGGGAGGTATGCTTACTAACACTATTAATGTCTGAGCTGCATGCCCTCTGCTGTATCGCAGGCATGCTGCATGCCATCTGGCAAATCACATGCATGGTGTGTGTGTGTGTGTCTGTGTGTGTGTGTCTGTGTGTGTGTGTCTGTGTTTGTGTGTGTGTCTGTGTTTGTGTGTGTGTGTGTGTGTGTGTGTCTGTGTGTGTGTGTGTGTCTGTGTGTGTGTGTGTGTGTGTCTGTGTGTGTGTGTCTGTGTTTGTGTGTGTGTGTGTGTCTGTGTGTGTGTGTGTGTGTGTGTGTGTGTGTGTGTGTGTGTGTGTGTGTGTGTCTGTGTCTATTGTACTTTACAGTATTTCTTTGCATTCACAGGTGATGTAGGTGCGTTACCCTCCTGTGGTCCATCTGATGTTAGTGTCCCCACAGATACTAGCGGTGAAGAACATATGCATAAGGTACAGGCAGGGTTGTCAGAGGCTGAATCTGTGCCAATGGTTACCATCCCAGCTATGTCCCCCTCTTCCCCGCACACAGTTCTGCTGCCAACACATACCGCATCACCAGTGGCCATAGAGGAAGGACAGTCAGCATCTGTTAGCGTGGAACAGGAATGTGTGGTGGCTACAGAAGGTGTGTCTACACACCATGGTGTCAGTTTAATGACTGCAGATGTGCCACACAGGCATGTGGCTGGTGCTGCTCGTAGGAGGACCTCTGGCAGACATGCACCTGCAGGACAGAGCGCAGCAGCTGGTATCACCAGACGCATGTTCCAGACTGTAATGGCGGCACAGGCACATGCTGAACGGCAGAACAGAGAAGGGCAGAGGCTGCAGAGGGCTGCTATCCATACCCTAAATGACAACATCCAGGCATTGGCAAATGCTCAACAGCAGATTGCTAATGTTCTGGATAGGCGATTAGGTGAAATGGTCGGAATCCTTGACCGAGGCATGGCAATCCGCGAGTGGGAGCTGTCTGTGCTGGAACATCTGGTAGGAGTGAGGCGTAGGCCACGTGGACGTAGGCCAGCAACACCACCTAGTGTAGGTCGACGTGAGCGTGCCACCTCACATGCCCGCTCCCATAGTGCCGGTAGCAGTAGCAGTGCAGCTGGTGCTGCACTGTCAACACCAGGACAAAGCAGGCCACATGGACGTGGCCCTGGATGTTCTCAGCGGGGACACAGTTCCAGCGGACATGTGTCATCGGACAGTAGCCACTCTGTACCTCCACCTGGCAGTGCCCGTGCAACCCCAGGCAGGTACAGGTCACGTGGCAATGGACGGACACAGTGAGCTGTACAACCTGCTCTGTACAATCTGGGGCTGTTAATTATACCCCGTGTAGGCCTCACAAATGGCAGAACTGTGTACACACATACACGCACACAGCAAACACAACTGTAGGGCTCCACAACATCCACATGCATTCTGCACAGACATGTCCAGTCAACTCACCGGCCCTTACACACACACATGATGTTATCCATTGGTGCAGCCTATGCCCCTGGCAAACATATCACCCTGTGCATATGATGAAGCCTGTGCTGCATCCCTGTCATCCACACCATCGGTGCAGGGTTATGCACAAATATTCTGATGCACAGGGTGAACAGCATAGTGAGAGGTATATGTAATATTACCTGTGTATGCATAGTGAGGGATGTGTATGTTGCAGTGGTTGTGTGTGAATACTGAGAGATGTGTATGTGATATTACCTGTGTATGCATAGTGAGGGATGTGTATGTTGCAGTGGTTGTGTGTGAATACTGAGAGATGTGTATGTGACATAGGTTGTGTACTGTGGGCATGCACTGATCATACCATGTAGTGCAGGTGCAGCATGCATTGTGATGTGTTCACGGTATGTGTCTCGGTTACATCTGTAGCACCATGTTGGTTGTGATACCCTGGTTCCCTCCTATGGTGTACTTGCATGTGCCTACAGGTAGCAGTGTTTGCAGTCCCCCACTTGTAACTGTGGATTGCTCACAGGCATGTCTGGCAATATCAGTATGCTACATGTACCCTCAACCTGACTGTTGGAAACACCAACATGACACAGATGTCCGCACATATACTGCACCTGACACATGTGGTCAGTGCCACAGGCTACACTGGACAGAGACGTGACATACATAGCAGGACACATTACAGGTATGGTGACATGGTGCAGGGGTTGTACACAGCGGTCTGGCCAATGATGTTGTGAGGTGACACTTGGTAGCTGGAGGCCACACTGTGCAGCAGTAGGACCCTGTAACAGTACAGGAACATGGCCACATTCACAGGGTGTACACCACTATAACGCACACCCCATAGTGTGCAGGTGGGGACCCTTGCCTATGTGGTCATCACCCTCACAGTACTATGCACCCACACGATGTGTCACAGAGAAGGAACATGCACAGGTAGCCAGTATGGCTGGGACCTATGGCATCAACAGGGTAGTGCAATGCATCACCATTACGGGTTAGTCACCACGTGGGGTTAGTGATCATTTCTCACCGTATATTAGCATACACCATCACACCAAGCACCACACATACATACAGACACACACACACACTGTGGTGACCACACATGTGTATACAGACAGCCGACATGTGTGATGCACCACACCGGCCGACGTCATGCTTCCCACACTGATGTATGTACAGATCTCTACAACGGTGTACAAGGATGTGTAACAACTGGGACATATTCCCTGTGGTATGTGGCATCTCTGGTCACACATTCAGACACACATGGCAGTACTAGGAATTATACACCTGCCATATGATGACACATTTGATAGACATGCAGTGGTATTGATTGCATTATGTGTACCAATGCTATATCTGGCAAATGTGCTGCTATATGCACACGGGAGGTTGTAGGTGTTTCAGGTGCCATGAGACATATAGTTGGTAACACCTGACCGCTGTGTATGCATTATGTCAGCACCGTCATGTAACAGCGACATAGCGTACTGTTTGCACATGGCATGATAGGATGGTGTGTGACACAACTGTGAGCCACCCCCTGCACACATACATCTACACAGGTGGTACACCATGTTATGTACACACATCCCTCCATATGTGCTGTTTGTATGTCACCGTATACAGGTGTCAATGATGGGTCTGCATTGTGACTGCATGTCGTAGGTTGGTGCAACTATGGTACGGACATCGGCCACTGCACATGCATGGTTGCTGCATGCACAGTACAGATGTCACATGTGTCTCCTGTTGCCATGTTTGTATGCATTGCTATTGTTGGACATGTGTGTTGACATACATAACACATGGACTATGGTATGATATCACGGGTGTCACAGGCGACCAGTACAAGGGTATATGTTCCGGTCAACATTGCTACCCCCTGTAGTGTGGACATTCAACAGACATGGGCCCAACTTCCATTCGCGTGTGTAGCATTGATTAGGCCACTGTTATGCACGAGGTATATCACAGGCTATGTATGTATGTGTTCTGTGTGCAGTCCATGCACACATCCACACAATCACATGTATGACATATCCAGACATGTGTTCATTGGTGTACAGCAACAGTCAGGTGTCACAGCTGTGTAAGGGCCGTGGTATGTCTTGAGCCGACCTGTGCATGTATACTGGTATCATTGCAATGCATAACACCTGTTGGATCCCTGTTGGTACATGTGTACTCTGCACAGCTGGTGTACACCTCTGTACAGCCCAGTGGTCATGTGTCACATGGTGTTGTGGTACTGTAAGGCTGTGTAGTGCTGCACCAATGACATGGTGCTGACTTGACAGCTACAGTGTACACTGCAGTGTGTATGTGTGTGACCTGCACCTGTGACAGCTGTGATGGCAGCTGTGTGTGTACAGGTCACTGCATGTGTGACCGCCCTGTGCGTGAGGACAGTTATAACTTCCTGTGCCCTTCTGTACTGTGCCCTTCTGTGTATACACTCCATCTGCATGCACAACAGGCCTTTGCAACAGCTAAGTGTGTGAGCATGCCCAGTATGCTGTTGTGTAGATGGACACACAGTACAGTCCATGTACACAGTTGTGTAGATGGACACACGGTACAGTCCAATCTGAGACCTTCCGTGTTTACACTCCATCTGCATGCAAGACGGCCCTTTGCAACAGCTAAGTGTGTGAGCATGCCCAGTATGCTGTTGTGTGGATGGACACACAGTACAGTCCATGTACACTGTTGTGTAGATGGACACACAGTACAGTCCAATCTGAGATCTTCCGTGTTTACACTCCATCTGCATGCAAGACGGCCCTTTGCAACAGCTATGTGAGCATGCCCAGTACGCCGTTGTGTAGATGGGCACACAGTACATTCCACACTGCGCCCTTCTGTGATTAGACTCCGTGTGCATGCTAGATGGCCCTTTGCAACTGCTGTGTGAGCATGCCCAGTATGCCGTTATGTAGATGGACACACAGTACATTCCACACTGCGCCCTTCCGTGATTAGACTCCGTGTGCATGCTAGACGGCCCTTTGCAACTGCTAAGTGTGTGAGCATGCCCAGTACGCCATTGTGTAGATGGATACACAGTACATTCCAAACAGACGTATGATACTAAGCATGTGGGCATGGCCATTGACATCCTGTATAGCCATGGTGGTCATCCAGGCAACAGATGTCCATTTTCAATGTCACGATGGATGCCTACATTGAACACACTGGTTGCTGTCTTGAAGGGTGTACTGTCTGTGGCGCATCCCGTATCTATTTAGTGTTGTAGTGCTCCGTAGATATTTAGTTGGCCCGATGACAGCACTGCCATGTTTGTCTACGTCTACCTTGGGACAGTAATATGCTTTCAGACTGCTCACTCTCTAAACATTCCCTATTGGCATCTTTGCCTTTGCGGATGATGTCAGCCACCTAAAAGTATGCCTCTGGGAGTGCTGTGTTCAGTAATCTTGGTAGCGCATTCTGTAAATGCGTAATGCTGTAGTGTGATAAGGTAGTTAGGTGTATGTTCAACTTCCGGCCCTGCCAAGTGTGTGTGTGTGTGTGTGTGTTTCCAGCTGCCTGGGGACACAGTAATGCTTTTACATGCCTCACAACACATACATTCCCTATCGGCATCTTTGCCTTTGCGGATGATGTCACCCACCTAGAAGTATGCCTCTGGGAGTGCTGTGTTCTGTAATCTCGGTAGCGCGTTCTGTAAATGCGTAATGCTGTAGTGTGATAAGGTAGTTAGGTGTATGTTCAACTCCCGGCCCTGCCAAGTGTGTGTGTGTGTGTGTGTTTCCAGCTGCCGGGGGACACAGTAATGCTTTTACATGCCTCACAACACATACATTCCCTATCAGCGTCTTTGCCTTTGCGGATGATGTCACCCACCTAGAAGTATGCCTCTGGGAGTGCTGTGTTCAGTAATCTCGGTAGCGCATTCTGTAAATGCGTAATGCTGTAGTGTGATAAGGTAGTTAGGTGTATGTTCAACTCCCAGCCCTGCCAAGTGTGTGTGTGTGTGTGTGTGTGTGTGTGTGTGTTTGCAGCTGCCTGGGGACACAGTAATGCTTTTACATGCCTCACAACACATACATTCCCTATCGGCGTCTTTGCCTTTGCGGATGATGTCACCCACCTAGAAGTATGTCTCTGGGAGTGCTGTGCTCAGTAATCTCGGTAGCGCATTCTGTAAATGCGTCATGCTGTAGTGTGATAAGGTAGTTAGGTGTATGTTCAACTCCCAGCCCTGCCAAGTGTGTGTGTGTGTGTGTGTGTTTGCAGCTGCCTGGGGACACAGTAATGCTTTTACATGCCTCACAACACATACATTCCCTATCGGCATCTTTGCCTTTGCGGATGATGTCACCCACCTAGAAGTATGCCTCTGGGAGTGCTGTGTTCAGTAATCTCGGTAGCGCGTTCTGTAAACGTGTCATGCTGTAGTGTGATAGGGTAGTTAGGTGTAAGTTTGATTCCCAGGCCTGCCAAGTGTGTGTGTGTGTGTGCATGCTCCCGTCCGCCTGGGGACTCAGGTTATGCTTTTAGACGCTTCGCACCACGGATATATCCTGCTGACGTCTTTGTCTTTGCGGATGTTGACACGCACCTAGTAGAATGCCTGTGGGTCTGCTGTGTTTAGTAATCTCGGTAGCGCGTTCTGTAAATGCGTCATGCTGTAGTGTGATAGGGTAGTAATGTGTAAGTTCGATTACCAGCCCTGCCACGTGTGTGTGTGTGTGTCTGTGTGTGTATGTCTGTATCTCTCTCTCTCTCTATATATATATATATATATATATATATAAAATCTATTTTCTGCCCATAACTCTGCTCTTGCATGGACAGCTGACTGTTTCATGTATCGCATATTTGCATAGCTTTCACATACCAATGGGGTAGGTTGCAAATCCCAACATTGTCCATGCAACGTCCGTGTTACGGGTGGTGTTACACGCCTTACAGGTGTTTGCTGTATATCTTGGCAGACATCTATCCTTGCTGTACTCTCACTGTACTCGTACATGCTGGAGGCTTCATGTATCATGGCCTAGTTTTGCTGTGTGTATGTCTATTTGTGCTGTGTGCATGGCTGTGGGTATGTCCCACTATCATCATTTGTAAAGGTGACAGCCCTATAGGTACTTCATGTAGACTGCTGTGTCATTTGACATGTCAGCACATACCTGCGGACAGTACTAAACGTCCTACTGCAGCGCATTTCATACCTTCTGCGTTATCTTGCAGTCGATAATGCTGTTTCCTCACACATGTATCTGTTTCTGATCATACCACTCCACCTCCTAGAGCAAACTTCTGGACAAGGCCTTATCTGATAGTGGGGCACATAGGGGCAGTATTGACATGTTGCTCTTACAAACGTAGATAGTTGACACAATAATAGGTTTTGCATTAGTATGGCTTTTCTGACGGATTTGGTGTCTTAATCACATGTTTGTCATTATTTCATGACTTCAGTTATCAGGAATGTGCCAGAATGGTACTGATGTTACGTGGAACACACCAAACATATGAGGCAGAACTCTGCACATTCTGCGTAAATCTGTACAGTTGCGGAGTATGTGTCTGATACAAGATATCAACTTTCTGACACCAATACACATGGTGGCATCACAGGCCATATGCCATTACATTTATATTGCAGGACACACCCACCCAGAGAGTTGTATTCCTCACACAGGCCAACAGCTGCTTATCCACACTAATTAGTCTATCATGTACCATATGTGTGCGCCGGTATTTGCGCTTTCTGTCAGTGGCAGAGCTCACGTACGAGTATGGGGGACTGGACATTGTTACGGTGACACTGCATGACACCCTGAGGGACACATTACTTTTGTGTCTATTAACCTTCCACATTGACATTCACAGGGCATACGTTGTCATTCACATTTGTCGGAGTACATGCGTATGACTTGTACATGTTTTCTCATTTGTCCTGATGTCTTTCTTCTCACCTGTCCACCTAGTATCACTAGTTCTGTACATGTATTTTGGACAGGTTACCTTCATACCCCTAACCTGTACACATTATGGGTAGACGCCCTGATGTTTGACCTTTGCCCTTGTTACATTTGTCATAGTAATGTGCCTTTCTGGTAAATTGCTGGCAAGGCATTACGAACTGTGCGGTTAGATAATAGTGACTGACATTTCCATTACATGATTAGTAACACTCATAACATTCATATTCCTGGCTACGCCAGTATTCTCACAACGTTCTGACTTTGTCTGGGGTATATCTAATATAGTCCCTATTTGTATTTCATGTACTATGCCTTAGTGCAGCTGTCTTATTCTGACAGTTTGCCAGTTATGGTTACCATCTTGGTCGTACGCATGTCCATCCATGATAATCGCCTACATGACACTGATATAGGGCCCTACATATTCCCAAAATGGTTTATGCAATATCCAGTGGATGGTTTGCCCCATTATTGATAATATAGGTGTGTGCTATACCCACATCACTCCCACGGGGCGAGCCTACGAAATCTCTGCCAAACAACACCTAGGCCCATTTCTGCATACCAATGATTCCCATACCTGACAACCCTCTACAGTACCCATTACACATGTTTAATGTGAGCGGTACTGAAGTGTGGAGACACTTATATGCACTCCCCACTCTCCGGATATCAGTTCGTACGTCATACATTCTATCGACACATGTGTCATCACCCTTGCACCTGCTACTGTTGCATGTACAGCTATATCGTATTTGCTGAGGTCACTTATTTTGCGTCAATATCGGTTGACACTACGTATGGATCAATTTTTGGGTCCTGCAATGGACACCTATATGCATGTTTAAAGTGTAGAACTTGCTGGACTGTCACTTTCTGGCCAATGGTTTGGAAGGCAGCGGTTTATTCACCTTTCATGCATGTCTGTTTGTCTACCCATATTGACTATAACATGGCCTATTTATGTACATATGTCATATCTACGGGACATATGTCTGTTGTGTATACATATATACATGTACAATCCTCATTTCATAACTTGCTTTGGTTTATGTCTGTGGATTATGTGTATACACATATATCTATATCCATACCATACCTTTCCACTGTACAGATTGTCGCAGAGTGTACAGCTGGTTGCCTCTTTATCTTCGGTGTGTTTTACATAAACCTGTGTCTATCTGGCAATATAGTGGCATTTCATTTGAGACTTATGGTGGGAAATACTGGCAAGCAGTTCAGGTTACGACTGCATACCCTTCAGAGAATCCATGCTACTGACACACCCATTATTCTATCCACTTTCTATGTTTCTTCTGGCACATATCTGGAGTTTGTCCCTATTTGTACCGGTAGTTTGCATGCCTTTGTCCGGTTTTATACTTTACGGGGTTAACAGGTTTGAGCCATGTATATCTAACGTGGGGGAAACAGCATTCATTTACTATGCTGTGAGCGGATCACACACGCACAGGCGCACTTGCATTTCCTTATTGTGGGTTACGCAGGCTTATGCATATCCTTATTGTGGGTTACATATGTTTACTAAGTCTTTGTGCTTATGTGGGCATTATTACTTGTGATAGTACCAGTAAATTATCTGTAATCCGGTTAATGGACGTATGCGAAACACACGTTCACCTTTACATATTTAACTGTCTGTACAGCACAGACACATTCATTACACTTTCACATTATATGTGCTGTAGTCGTAGTTGAACCGGGATTGCATTCACGTTGGCCGGATGCTGTAACCACTATACTTTTGGTGTTCTGACTCATTTATATGCATACCCATAGCACATAGCTACATTAACATATGCCTCACCGCTTCACTTACGACACAGGCATCCATTCTCCTGCTGGGAAAAATGCAGTACTACATGTTACACATTCCCTATTCCCTACTGCTCTGGACCCAAGCTGCATATTTAATCACTGCAGGGATATTCAGAACCCCAAGGCTTATAGTCCTGACACATACAGGTCTTTAATTGTCAGGGTGTTCATGTGGTGATCTGGGTTTAGGCTTGTCCGCCTGGTGAACGGAACTGCCCTGACCGTGTTCAAATGTCAGATAAAGCACATGGACAGGGTTTGTCCATTTTAAACATTTTATCTGTGTTTACAGACACAGGTGTTTGGGCACCTGTCAGCAGCTTTTAATGTTGGCAATACATAATATGGGTGGTGGTGGTTACAATACATAATCCACGGTGAGTGGTGTTCCCATTCACATTTGACTATTTCCTGTATTCATTCATACGAGGATTATTATTTTGCACATGACTTAACTATGAATTAACTACAGGTATGCAGTAGTACAGTCAACATATGTGAAGGTTTGTTACAGTATAAATGTATGGACCTCTGTAATACTTGGGGACTACCCCACATCCTTCACAACATTTCATGCTAATGTACATACTATTATTCTGTGAACTTTCGAAGTTTGTGAGAGCAGTAATTATATCTGTCCCTATTTGTCCACCCATCCTTTTAGGCTTTGTCCAGATTTTGTTGCTGTAATAGGTTGAGAGGTGGTGTCAGTATGTGATTGAGTTGAATATATACTGTCGATAATTCAGTGGGGAGTAGGGTTACCACCTGTTCCTCTTTGCGAGGGGAAGTCCCACTTTGGACAGTTGTGTCATGCGACGAAACCTAAGACATGGCAAATGTCCTGTGATTTTAAGACAACAGTATATTTCTTATTTTCTTTACTAGTTGCATGATACAGGTATTTTGTATCTGGAACACATAACTATTATTTGGGATAGCATAAGCTATTCAAATGCTATGAAATAAGCTTTTATCTTGGCATACAAGTGTAATTCTGTCCCTTGCACTGGCTGGGGGTATGTTTTATCCTGCAAATTCTCACATTTCTACAACGGATGTCCCACCTTGGGCATCTGAACAGGTGGCAACCCTAGTGGGGAGACCTGCATGGTGGACAGATGTTCCATCCTGCGTAGTATGTTTTGCATGTCTGTCTAGAAACTGAACAGTACCGTGACTACACATACATGTTTTGTCCAGATGTGTACAGTACTAGACACCGTGGCGTGTAAACAACTCTGAGGTTTCAACAGGTTACTTATCCCACGCGGGATGTACACACATTTGGCCGAAACTTGAACGTGCGGGCATTTGGATTTACGTAACTGTGATGGGATGTTTACAAACATGGGATACATATTTGCAATCCGGACACTGCCTAGGATGATACTTCCTACTACATATGGGGAATACTCACGATGTGTAGGTGTACGGATGCGCAAGGCTGGTAGCTGGATTTGGTGGACATTCGGACATGGGTGCGGGTTATGTGCTATACAGGGGTTGTTGCGTATTGCATTTGCATGCATGGATTCTGCTTTTGGATATCCTGGTTCCGCATATAGCATCCTATGTGTATGTGCCGGTTACGTTCCTGTTCATGTGTATAGCACATTTTAATATACATATGTTTGTGTGTGTTTGGTATACAATTTGGACTGTCAGGTTTCTTTACGGTTGTTTTATAGCCACAACTGCCCAGCTGTGTACTATCACTACCACTGTGAGACTGCTGGTGACCCTGCCCATGGGGCTAGACGTGTGTATTGGCAGCGCGATGACATGATGCGCTTCATTTCCACTGGGTATACCTACTTACAGTGCAGTACATTACGGACACACGATTTTAAATATCATTTGTTCCATGGACGGGAACTCATATTGTGTTGCGTGCATTTCTGTTTGGTTCTCCATTTTATGTGGCCGGAACTGTCTTGCATGCTTTGCATACGTTTCATTATCCACGGACACTGATAGCTGCAATTACTATTGCAGGCGGACTATAATATTCAGCAGTTTAGGTTGCTCATCGACAGCCGATATTGACACGCCTCCGGGCGCAGCTTAGTAACACCCCATGCACTTGTGCACGTGTCCTATGCACGTGGATGTGGTGGCAGTGCACCTTCATTAATATGCATATGGTGCTACTACACCATATATGCGCTGCACGGCCGGTGCAGGCCTTACACCGGCCTTGCGCCAAGCTTCATGAATCCGGGGGAGAGATTCATTAATACATTCCCTAGAGCAAATAGTCTTTAAAATAAAACTTTTGTTTTCATTCTATGCATGTGTTTTCACATTGCAGACTCTTACTGTGAAGTTCTAGCCCTCTGTATCTGACATTGTGCCCTATGGCAAAGCTATGATAGTGGTCTCTCATACAAAGGAGTATGTTATGAGAGATATATATCAGGTTTACTACAAATGTTCATGTACCATTAGCTTGTGACATACTTCCCTGCTGCCACTCACTTGTGTTGGCCAGTATCCTAACTCCCTGATTCCCATACACCACCACTAAGCTAACTATTTGTCTCGAAACCTTGAACCTAACGCTAAGAATAACCCCCAATCCATCCCTAAACCTAAAAAAAACCTCCCCTCCCTAACCTTAACCCTAAGCTAACTCCGATTGTTCCCTAAACATAAAACCCCCTTCCACTTCCTAACCCTAACCCTGCACAAGCCTTAATCACTCCCTAGACCCAAAATACCCCTTCTCTCCCTAAACCTTAAGGCCTTCTCCCCATTTCCATTCCCCATTTACCATTTCCACAACAAAATCTTGATTGCATAAGACCATTGCTGCAGCTGCATTCCCAAACTCATGTTCGAGTTTGAACAGGTGCTTGGTCAGGTAGGCGGACTGGAAAACATCAGCTTAATCCCCTGCCTGCAAGTTCCTGGAGTTAAAGCAGCTGGGGCTTGAGCATGTCAGTACAGAGAAGTAATTCTGAAGTTTTAAATTTCAATACTTGAACTTTAATTTCAAATGAGCAAAAATACTGTAGGTAGCCATTTTAATCACAACAAACTCTGTAAGTTTTCCCTTGAATTTTCGTTTTACTTTTTTTATTATTTAATCATTCATTCATTTTTGATGGGGAGCACTAACCCATGAAACCAGCCACTCAATGTATTGTAATCATCTCATAGTCACTTCAGCTTAAAGGAATTATCAAAATCTGTATTTATGTGATTATAAAATAACAGGACTTTTCTTAATCTTTCATTTTTTTTCTTTCTTATTATATACAGCCCTAATTAGAAAACTCTGTTCAAAAATTCACCAGTTGAACATACAGTTTTGATCAACTTAATGCCAATGCATTACATTTTCATCACCTAATAAGCAATGCAAATATGCAGTAAAGGCAAAATAAGCTATTTCTCCTTAATTTGAATCAATAAGAAGCCATTTGCGTGGATTTTATTATTTTCATAAATATGAGATCTGACAAAGCTCTTTTATTTTCTGTTAACTGTATTTCTCATTTCAAATGTTGTTAGCTTTAAATCAACATGAAGCATATATGTTGTGCTTAGTAAATCATCACCATAAATGCATTTATATCCCACTTAGAAATGCCAGCCCAAGTACTTTCAGAAAAGCAATGCAAACCATACAAGCACAGCATTATCACCTGCAGGGTACAATCAGCTCAGTGCAGCATCTTTTTTGTTTTGTTTTTTCAGATTAGTCAAAATGTCATACCACATTTAATAAAATACATTTTGCACTTAAATATCCATTTTAATTTTGTTCTGAAAATAAGAAATTATTTTTCATCAAGTATGTAACTATTCCTGTCAGTTTTTCCTTTAAATGCTTTACTTCAGCTGCTACATATCTGTATTACTGAATCTGTATAAACATGGTAGTACATGTTCCTTATCGGTGTTACTGAATCTGTATAAACGTGGTAGTACATGTTCCGTATCAGTGTTACTGAATCTGTATAAACATGGTAGTACATGTTCCGTATCGGTGTTACTGAATCTGTATAAACATGGTAGTACATGTTCCGTATCGGTGTTACTGAATCTGTATAAACATGGTAGTACATGTTCCATATCAGTGTTACTGAATCTGTATAAACATGGTAGTACATGTTTTTCGTATCTGTAAACTGAATCTGCATAAACATGGTAGTACATGTTCCGTATCTGTATTACTGAATCTGCATAAACATGGTAGTACATGTTCCGTATCTGTATTACTGAATCTGTATAAACATGGTAGTACATGTTTTTCCTATCTGTATTACTGAATCTGTATAAACATGGTAGTACATGTTTTTAATAGTAAGCAGTATACATTTATATTAATGCTTGCAATATATTCCTGGAAAGAAGGGTTTAAAAGCAAGCCTTTATAATCTTAAAAGTCACAGGCCTCACTTAGCATAAGGAATTATATATGAAATCATAAAACTGTTGTTTTTTATTGATGTACACTGCCAGGCAGGTACTATTTAATGACTCAGTTGTCAGTCATTACAACTACATAATATAATAAAAGTTAATGCTATTTCTTTATTTGTATTATTTCTTTTAACATTTCAAAAACAAGCAATTAGTAATGATGGAATTCTCCTATAGATAAAATATAAAATCAGAGCTAATTACTGCTTAAACTTCAGATATTTGTAATCTTCATAAGTAGAATGGGGTATAATCAAGTTTTTCAAATCACAAAAAAAGATTGACAGCATGAAAAACTGGTTGCACAGCACGAGCCTGGGTCCCAGACTCTTGAAAACCACTGTCTCAAATCCAGGAATATAAGTGTCTTGTACCTCATGTAAGCTGCCACCCACACTCAAACATGAATATGAGCTCGGGCAGGCAGCTACTGTACCTTACCTGAGCACATTATTCAGGTTTAGTGAGGTAAGTGTGGCATGTTTACCAAAAGTTTTCTTTTTTTTTTTCAAACACCTTTACTGAATTATCACTTGTGACATAGGCAAATTTACAGTCATATAAAATTAATCAAACTATATTAACATTATAGGTCATATACATTGCTATATATCATATAATCTAAGTACTATTACATAAATTATTCAATTCCTGCTTATGTTAAACAAGAAATATCTTTATTAAACCATCACTTACTATATAGGCAATCATACATTTATATAAATGAAAACAAACCACCCCATCCCAATTCTAGTTGAAAACATTTAATTCCAAGCATCTCCATTACCATGTTGCTTATCCTACTCTTTCATTGATAAAAAATGTTTCCTCACATCTCTTCTAAATGTTGTTGTCAAAAATCTTTTTACATCATCTTCCTCTGGCTAACATTCTAGTGTAAAACCCATACCTGCCTTCTTTCAAAGACACTGTGAGTCTAGGTTATACCTCATGCCCTACATCTCTTCAGATTAACTGAACAAATTAACTGCTATCTCCATTACATTCTGCTGCAGTAATGCATCCAGATTTAGTTACCCTCTGCTAAAGAGTATGAAAACACCCATCGGAGTATGCTAACACTGCCCATAGCAGCACACACATTTTGGAATTTTTCCATAGACATGACATTTGCAACAGCACATAGACTTCATTCTGGTGTCTAAAACAACAATCTGTAAAATAGCACATAGGTACACTGGGGGGGGGGGTATTACTCCACACTCACTGATTGTCATTTTGTCAACCAGTAGGATAAGCTTAGTGTGCTATCATATGGCCTTTAGTAGCATCGCCTACTTTCTGCATGTCTCTTCTAAACTTCCATACAACAGCTGTTTGATTTGGCATTTGTCACCATTAAACTGCCATTTCTTCCTATTAATTTTCTATTTCTCAGTGTTTCTGACTATTTCTTTCAAGGTGTGTGGGACCTGGTTTATAAACTACAATGTGTGTGTGTGTGTGTGTGTGTGTGTGTGTGTGTGTGTGTGTGTGTGTGTGTGTGTGTGTGTGTGTGTGTGTGTGTGTGTGTGTCTGTCTATGTGTGTGTGTGTGTGTGTGTGTGTGTGTGTGTGTGTGTGTGTGTGTGTCTGTGTGTGTCAGTGTGTATGTGTGTCTGTGTCTGTGTGTGTGTTTCTACACATTCATGCATGTGTGTGTGTGTGTGTGTGTGTGTGTGTGTGTGTGTGTGTGTGTGTGTGTGTGTGTGTGTGTGTGTGTGTGTGTTTATTTGTGTGCATGCATGTAAGAGTGCTGTTCTATGTCAACATACTAATGCTACTCTCATCCAAGTGCATGCAGTTTAGCCACCCAACCCCTATGTACTATCCATTAGCTAGTTCATCATCCAATCTGCTTGTGTGGTGAAAAGTCCAACCCATTATCAGTGCCTTAGTATATCATTTCTAGTTCCTAGCTAACATGTAACCAGTCAAAGAATCAGGTTACTATGACTTAATTCCTACCTTCAGTGAATCTGCACTGCTACCAGTCTTACAATCTATACTGTGCAGGATGTTACCATAGGCTTTATAGTGCCTGTGTATCCATTACTGTCATTCAATTGAACTGTGGTGAGTTACCACAAATGACAGCCAGTTATGTGCCTCCTTTATTGCAAACAGGGATAATACTCGTCCTTGTTTTGTATCTGCAGAAGCCTTCCTAGTTCTGATGAGCTGCTTTAAACTGTAGATTTAAACACTATCTCTTTACTGCCCTTAAGTACCTTTCAGCATAGCTCAGTCATCCTGTATGTTTGCCTACTGACAAATTTGCATGTTAGAAACATATATAAATATATAACTAAGAACAAACTTTGTGACGCAAAAGCATTCAAAAAGAATTAAAAGGAAAACACCAGCAATTCTTGTATTATTTAGTGCTTTTGTCTTCTTTAATATGAACCATGTCATCCTGAAGAAGTCTTGATATTAAAGAAGACCAAAGCGCTAAATAATACAAGAGTTGCTGGTGTTTTCCTTTTAATTCTTTTTGAATGCTTTTGCGGAATGAAGTTTGTTCTTAGTGAAATTTATCTTGATTTTTAGTGCAGTTTTTTACCAGCCATATATAAATATATGCATACATACATAATTACATGGGGGATCTTGCAGTTCCATCACTGTCACTTTAATATAATGACAATTTGTTGGACCAGACAGTGGATTTCACTTACAATAACTATTAGTATTGTTACTGTCTTTCTTACAGAATCTGAGTTCAGTCTATGTGGGCAAAGCTGTATGGGTTATTTTAAAGGTCTGGGTGTGAGATAGCCAGAAATGTGAGTTATTCTTGCATTCTTTCACTGCAGTTGTACTTTGATTATTAACAGGGATTAGCAAAATTTTTGACTTTAGTGGTCTCTCCTTCTTCACCACTGTGCTACCATAAAGTTACTATATTTACGTAACCACATAGAGGTACAGGGGGAGGCTTTCTCCATACAAAAACATTGCATTTATTTATTTATTTTGGATTTTTTTTTTTTACTGATAATATTTTTCATCATTGCTTTTAATTATGGTGATGCATTTGCCTTCTCTTAACGGATTTGAAGGTTGGAAAGGGAGGTAAGTCCTAAGAATGGGCACTGCCATGGTGAAAATTACCTCAGGGCTGAGTTGAAGTATAACTCCTACGCTCCTGCAGTTTAAAAACTAGCTATCATATAAGTTATATAGAGTAAAGTGTCACAGAAGCAGGGGGGAGCTAACAAATCAACTTTTAATTAATAGAGCAAAAACTAGTATAAGATAATTGCTGCCCCTCAAAGTTTTAAGAATGTAACCAGTATTACAATGCATGTCTCTATTGAATACTCTTTACCAGTAAGTACATCTCAGAAATATATAGGAATCTTTCTTTCACTCCTCATAGAGAAATAATAGTCAACAAGCTACTGATTCAGCAAAAGTTCTCCCAACAAAATATCCAACTTCCTGATATTAGACACCAGTGAAGCAGTAGAATGCAGGTGCCATGTACATCAATATATTGCTTTCTGGCATACCTGTTAACAGTCCAGAATTTTGGCAAATGTACCTGATCTTGTCTCATATTTTTCCATGTCCTCATAAAATGTTTGATTTTATGGTAAATCGTTAAAGGTTACATTTAGTCAGTAATGCCAGACATTAAAACTTCATACTAATTATTGTTCAGAAAATGCATGATTTTAAGTGAGTTAGAGTAATACATAAAAACTGTCCCTAATTTTGTCCCCTTACCATTATTTTTGGCTTTGTCCAGAATCTCCAAGCAAAGAAGCTGAGAGCTACGTTTTCTGGATTAGAATATGAACTGCCCATAATTATATACTCTCTCCCCAAAACTCTGCTTTGCTTTACTTTAAATCACAGAAAATGCAATCCTCACCTTTATTCATCTGTCCAAAAAATAGGAAACACCAAGCTACACACTATCCACATGTCACTGCCTGCCATTGTGAGCAACAGCTGTATTACTCTTACTTAACCTTACCTACAAATTAAAGTTCTCAGCTTTTACCACCAGAATTAGGGACAAATCAAAAATAGTTGGGAAAAAATACCTTAGATTAGGGCTGCTTTTTAAATACCGGTACTATTAACTTCCAATTTCTCAAAAATGTTCCAGTTTTCAGAGAAACAGAGCAAAACATTAGGCACAATTAGAAATATCCCTAAAACAATGGACAGTTGAGACGTGATACATAATACTATAAAACAGCTACGTCTTTCCCTTAGAAGTACAGAAAATGGTTGATAACCCCCACCTCTGTGCATTAAGTTTCATGTGACTATATCACTCAAACAATAAAAATAAATAAAAACACCGTTCAGAGGAACAAAGTGGAAACTTCATTAAGCCTCTAAAGTAAAAAAATATCCATTTGTTCATGGGGTCTTCAGTGACCTTGAAAAACTACTAAAGAGACATAGGTCACTGAAATGGGATGAAATCTTCCTGAAGAACAGCCTGGGCAATAGAACAATCCCTAAAGCTATGTGGGTCACAAAGATCTTTTCTTGTAAGAACTTTGATGATTACCTCATGAACAGCCATTTTTCTGTTTTTCTCCTTTACCCTTTATTTACCCTTACCCTCAGGAGGTCACAAAGACCACCCTCTTGAAGGACTTTAATGAAGACCTCATGAACAAATAGATATCTTTCTCTTCAGTGGCTCAATAAAGTTTCCTCTTAGTTCATCAAAACTGTGATTTTTTTTTATTTATTATTATTATCATCATCATCGCCACCATCATTATTACTCTCTTCAGAAGTACTTTATTCAAAAGGGAACAGATGTATCATCACAGTGGGTTTGAAGCTATATTTCTAAGGAGGCTGCCATACAAACTGGGTAACACAGACAAAACGATCCCATGTCCACACCTTACATAGGTTCATAGGTTCATAGGTTGGTAGTAGGCTATCAGCCCTAGGGCCTATACAAGCCTTGCCATAACAATTCCCTGGCTATTTCTTCCCAGAATATTTACTTCCCTGGTCCCCTGTCACTGTCACTGGTGTGATCCCCAGGGTGAATTTCCTATCGCCCATCCACTCGTCAAGGTTCCTTTTGAAGAGGGCCAAAGAGGTGCTCTGCTTGACATGTATGGGCGGTCTATTCCAGAATCTGGGGAGTCTCTGGGTCAGGAACCTATCCCTTCAGCATGTTTTGTTCATTGTGATGACAAGGTTTAGATCCCTGAAGCATGTGGCTCTGAGGGATTGGGATTTCTTTAAGTAGAGCATGTCCAGTAGCTCAGGGTTTGACATGGCCTTGTATGTTAAGCAGAGATCACCTCTGAGTAGACGATATGCCACAGACTATAACTGGAGTTTTTTTAGACTGTCAGTATAGGGCATCTGCTTTAGGCCTGTGATTCTTTTAGTGAGGTATTTCTGCGGCCTTTCCAGCTGTTACAGATGTCTTGTGAGGTACATACCAAATAGGGTGTTGTACTCTATAATGGGTCTAATGAAGGATGAATACAGTGGGACAATGACCTCCTTTTTTCAGGATGAAAACCCATAGTGATGAGGTGTGCCAAATAGAAGGATTTCCTGACTGTTGTGGCAATGTGGTTATCGAAGGTGAGACCACTGTCCACCTGTGTCCCTAAGTCTCTCATCACACTTTCAGTGTTTAATGTACTGCCACCTATGTGGTAATTCATGGGTACATGGTTTTTCCCAAAGGATAACTATACATTTCTTGGCATTAAGCTTGAGCCCATGGCTCTGGCACCAAGCATCTGTTTCTGTAAGGCCCTTTTGTAGAATATCCACATCATTTGGGGATTCAATAATGGCACTCAGTTTGCAGTCATCTTCGGACTTTGTTAGCCAGAGTCCCTTAGTGTTGGCCTGTACTTCAGAGAAGTAGATGCCAAACAAGAGCAGTCCCAGGACTGATCCCTGAGGTACTCCACTTGTCACTGGAGCTGGATTTGGAGTCGGCTACTTTTACAGTCTGGTTTCTGTCAGTAAGTCAGTTGGCAACCCATCGAGTGACGTAGGGATTTATGCCCAGCTTAGTAAGTTTATCTATGATTCCAAAATGGGGGATGGTGTCGAAGGCGTTGGCTAGGTCTAGATAGGCTGTGTGGACCACCTTACCCTCATCCACAGCTCTGGAGACTGATTCGAAGAAGTCAATCAGGTTCAGGAGACAAGATCGGTCCTTCACGAACCCAAACTGGGTGGTGTCCAGTGTTTGAAGGTTGCCAATGTCTTTGTTTATAAGTTCCATGATAATGCGTTCCATGCCCTTGCAGATCAGGCTCGTCAGACTGATGGGATGGTAGTTCCCGAGATCCAAGATGGATCCCCCATTTTGGAGTGGGATAGCTGTAGCTGTCCACTACTCAGTGAGCATGAAGCCTGAAGTGAGGTTATGATTAAACATGACACTTAGGTGAGGTGCCAGTTCATTTTGAAGTTCATGTAGTACACAGCCCGGGATGTCATCTGGTCCCATGGATGCTGTATTCTTAGCTTTGGGAAATGTGATTTCTACCTGTGTGGCCGTGATTACCGGAATTTGGCAATCTTTTGTTATTGAGATGGGCCTTTTAGCGGGTGAGAGGGGGGTGAAGTTGGCACTAAATCAATCTGCCAGGATATTGGCAATATCCTTGGGATCAGTATATTTAATGCCATTCTGTTGTAGCTCAGAGCATATCTGAGGATTGCCATTTAGATTCTTGACATAGCTATAGAATGCCTTGTGGTTGTCTTTGGAATCTTTGGCAATTTTATTTTCGTAACTAGCTTTGGAGGATTTTATGAGGAATCTCAGCTTCTTACTGAGGCTGGTAAGGGAGTTTTTTGCATCCTGGGATTTTCCTCTTTTCTGCAACAGTTTCTTTCTTTTGTTGTATAGTTTGTTTATGGCAGGGGACCACCAAATTGGCTTCCTTTTTTGGAGAAGAGTGTCTTGGTTCTATATGGGATAGCACAATTCATGCGCAAGTGGATGTGCTCATACAGTGCCTTAGTGTAGGATTCAGCAGTCAAACTTTCAGCTCCCGTCTGCATGGGTGTCATGAAGTTTGTCACTTCTGACTTGAGTAGTATGAAGTTGGTTTTGGAGAAGTTTTTTTACAGAGGTTTCCTTACTGGGGGGGGGGGGGGGGATGTGGATGTCAAGGGTGATTTGCTTATGGTCAGACCTGACCAATGAGACGGTGACCACTGGTGTGGAGCATCTATCTCCCATGTTGGTAATGACCAGATCTAGGATATTGGAGCCCCTGGTGGGACAATGGATTAGCTGATCCAGGGCGTTGGAATTTACAAATTCCAAGAAACGTTGGGAAAAGGTGTTGGTACCCGAGTAGTTTTCCCAGTTAATGGCAGGGTAGTGGAAATCACCCAGTATTAGGGTGTTTGATTATATCTTAATATTTTCCAGTATGTTTAGAAAGGTGTAGTAAGAATATTGGGGCATGGTGGTGGATCTGTAGCAAGCTAAAATTTGGATTGCAGTCTTACCTAGTGTTAGTTTCACCTGGAGAATTTCAGACACATTGTGTTGGGCAACATGCCTGGTGGTGTGAATATCCTTGGTGAATATGAACACTCCTCCACCTTTAGTGTTTCAATCCTGGTTTGGTGGCCAAAAAGTGTGGTAAGAGTTGTAGCCTAGTATTGCAGGGGTGCTCTCTGCAGCCTTGAACCAGGTCTCAGTTACTGCACAGATATCGATGTTCTCCATTTTTAGGAGTGCCTCGAGAGTGTGCATTTTGAGGTTTAGACTTCTAGCATTGAGTAGCATTACCTTCAGAATTTGCATGCTTGTACCTGTTATGGTGGTGGTTTTGTCCTTTGAACTTTGTCCAAAAAAGGCCCTATAGGGGTGGCAAGAGCCTTAGCCAGTAACCTGAATCCCAGGGGCGGCAGGTGCAGACCATCTCTGGCAAAGCATCGTGGTCTGTCGATCATGCCGTCCCAGGCCGACAGATACTGGATCCCCTTTGAATAACACCAGAAGCTTAGCCAATTGTTGAAGTCAATCATTTTATCCTTATATTGTGGTGTCATTCTGGGAGAAGGAAGGATGCTACTCAGGGTTAGGGTCATACCTGCCTGGGCCACATGATCCGACAGCTCTTCCATGTCTCTTTTCATGTAGTCCAGGGAGGTACGTCTCAAGTCATTCACTACAACATGGACAATGACAGAGTAGTATTTGTACTTGTTGTGGAGTGACTTGAGTGCATGCATTATGTGGCGGATCCTGCACCCGACAGGCAGCTGACTGTAATTTTCTCCTTGTTCAGCCTGAGTGAATGAATCAAGGATGGGATAAATTTCAATAAAAAATAAATAAATAACCTCTCACATAGAAAAAAAAACACTAATGCAATTATTTCAAGAATGCTGATAGACATGATATTAACCCATCTTCAGCATATATTTATATGCAGGTTATAAGTGTATTTCTTCTTCTACACATTTCAGTGTCAACACTCCAAATCTACAGTAATATAACTTACTTGATATAATGTTTTATTATTCAGCTTAAAGCTCACCATATATTACTTATGTGTTTACATGCTGCACAGAATTAAAGTCTAGCATATATTCCTCTTCTTATTCTGCTTATACAGATGTAGATAACCATTTGTAATTTAAAGACAAATTTATAATTCTATGACATGGGCCATGTAAAGTTTGTGTACTTCAGGTCTAAGCATACAGAAAAAGTTTAACATCAAAATAATAAATCATTAATTTTCTTTTTTTTTAACCCCTTGTGCAAGCTGACTGACAGCTCATGCAAACTATCTGGCTGATTCATTCATCACAGAGGTGGCAACCATCATTGACCAATCTGTTACCCGGTGCAGTGAGAGCTGATCATGGGGCCTTTATCCAGGCAGACATCAGGTTCTGTCTTTGCTGCCACACCCAAGGACCTCCTAGCATTCCCTCAGCAGTTTCTGAGGGAAGCTAGTACTATCAGTGCTTGGGGCAAGAAATTTTCCTCATGTGAATGTCCCCTGGTCTACATGGTTATGTATTGGTAGCACACCCCTCTGGTACTTACTCTGCTGGCTGCACTACCCAGAGCTCCCACTAGCTGCTGCCCATGCAACAAACCAAACCATCTCCCAGAACAGATAGCTCCCATGCTCCTGACTCCCTTCCTCCAGTGTCCATGCCCTCTAATAGACCATTGGTCATCCAAGACACAAGGCTTTTTCCTTTTGTTCCAACAGAACAAGATATATATTACCTATTTTTTAATATCTCCAAGCTATATGAATATGTTTTTGACCAGCATACACTACAACAAGCCATGGAAAGTTAATATCCTCACAGGATCAATCCCTTACTGCTAATGTTAATATGTTGTACATGGGTCCCTGTCAGAAAATGAAAGTTCCAGAAAGTCAAACTTCATATGGCGAAGACCATATAATGAATTTCCAAAATGTTAAAGCTTTTGTATGGAGATCACTGTACAGAGGAGATCAAAGAATTTACCCTTTTCCCCACTGTAGTGTGATCTCAGCGTCAGTATTTATAATATACAGAGGGTGTGGGGGGCACGGCCTCCCACATGGGGGGTGCAGGGTGGCTTCTTCTTGTTTAGATTTTTGTTGTTTAGTCTTGTTTGATGTCTTAGAAAGTAGATCATGTGGTCTGAACCATATGAGGTTCAACTTTCTGAAACTTCAGTCTTGTGACACAGAACTGTTGTACATATATACTATATAAAACTGCTATATTTTATATAGTTTCTTTGCATTAATGATGCTGATATTCTGACATTTGTCATGTTCATTATACATATAACAATTTTCACATCCTGCTGTTATTGATGTTTATATTCTGTTGTTTGCTGCATTTTACACTTGTAACAAAGTCTATAGTATGATGTCTGTTTTATTCATTCTATTTATTTGTCTAATTGGTCCACGTCATGGCTGAAAGGGGTCCTCAGACTTCTCCACTTATCAGGATAACAAAAGAAAACAAAACAAAAAAAAAAAAACAAGTAAATAAATAATTTTTATAAAGTATCAGGTCTTTGGGAATTTGTTTTGTTTGGATCTAGGTTCAAATAAGGCAGAACGCATCTTCCCTCCAGATGCAGCAAGCAAACCTTTTGCCTTGGCTTGCTTCTTTGGTATAAGCTGATAGTTCACTGCCACCATTAGTCCTTCTCTTGCTGAAGATCACCTCTCCTGCTGTATTATTTTCCCATATTGTTAACCCCAGTTGTAGTTTCTCACATTTTTCTGCACTGGAATCAAATGTCATTAATCAGCCTTTGACAGCTTTGTCAGATCATTCTTCATTTTGTGTCTCACATCCCTGACTATTGCCTCTTTGTATAACCTTCAAAAAAGTTTTATCCCATTATTTCTGCCCTTTATGATGTAAGACCACAAAAAATAAAAACTAAGAAAACAATAAACATGGAGTTGACAGGTCGAAGCACCACAAGCACCAATAATAGTACAAAGTCTTTTATTACAAACGATTTAGCGCTTCGTCTCGGTATATTAGACTTCTTCAGAATGCCCCTTGTGATGTCCAAGACAAGCTCATTGAGGAACAATGGTTCGAGGACTGACCTCTGTGGAACACCACAACTTTCATCTTTTTTTGAGAGCGCACCCCTGTCATTTTCTTTGACTCCCTCCCTTCAGACGCATTCATACCCACCTGCCCCCCCCCCAACACACTTACAAACACACAGATATTCCTGTTCAGTTCTCTTAAAAGTCTGTTATGGGTTACAGAAATGAGGATTCATTATGATGCATTGAATCATCTTTGTCCAAAGTACAAAGATTTAAAATAATATTCTGAAAGACATTTTCAGCAAATGACAGAAGAGGTATTTATTTGCAAAGAGGCAAGCCCCTCACACGTTCTCTCTGGAGAACACCCAAACCTGCTTAACTTATATATACTGACTCGAAAGATGCACAACAGTGGTGAAAATGAGCAACAGTCAATGATCACTGAAAGTTGGCTTCAGTGACAACTCCTCACTTTTGACCATAGGACAAATCTCATTCAATAACTCATCATGATCCCAGAACTGAAAGTCTTGATAAAATCTAGGTAGATCATATATAACACATTTTCTTGTCTGTAAGGAAATCCCATAAATTAGATATTTTAGTTATGAAGCTATTCTGGCTAGCACCCTGGACTTGGATGCATGAAAGAATCTCAAAAGACTTTCCATCAATATCAATGCTATAGTTTTCCTTACCACTGAGGTTACACTTATCAACCTTTAGTTACATAAATTTATTCTGTCTCTTCTCTTGCTTAGCGGCACTACTGAAGACTTTTTGCATGTTCAGGAATCTCCAGTTTTGACGTGGTTTCTGCCAGTATTGCAGCCTCTTTTTAAGACGTCTTGAGGGAAATATATCTATAGTTTAGTTTAGTGGATTAAGGATATGAGGTGTTAATGAGCTCAATCATGTAGTCTTAGGTTTTAATCCTTCACTCTCCACTTGTCATCTATATGACTCTGACCAAGTCATGAAATAAACAGTGTTCTTGTGTCACCACAAAATACCTCCCTCTCTCTCTCTGTATATATATATATATATATATATATATATATATATATATATATATATATATATGTATATACACATTTAGCCACTCTGTTAGTATAGAGAAATAAAGCCCTTACTACAACCCTGGTGATCCAGGTTAAATTAACTGCTTGGGTGACTGAGAGAGCAGTAGGGAGGGATGGGTGTTACCATCCTGGGGTGAGTTGATGGACCTATGGACTTATGCTGAGACTATCCCTGATATCCGCTGAGGAAGGCACACTGGCAAGCATGCCTAAAGAGGGATATAGGGTGGAGACATGGCTAAGATGCTGAGGAAGGGGGGCAGTGTGCTATACATCTCCATTGCACCCCCCCACCAGGCATTCCATTAGGTCTGCAATGGAGGGACTGGAAAGCAAATAGGTCATAAGTAAATCCCCTGAATGGATGCATAGATGTGCAAGCTCCCAGATGCCTAGCTCCATGATCAGCCACAGCAACACACCAGATTAAGTTTTGAGGGAGTGTCAAGGAGACTCCTGGTAAACCAGTTACTGGGGTGCCAGGCCAGTACCATAAAGATCAGTGAAGGGACCACAATATTTATATTTATATATATATATATATATATATATATATATATATATATATATATATATATATATATATATATATATATATATATATATATATATATATATATATATATATATATATATATATTTATATTTATGTGTGTGTGTGTGCGTGTATATTCAATGTGCTTTGTCATCCCCGATGGATTACAATTTCATCTCTATTTCCTATTGTCTAATCCTATAAACTGTTTATCCCCCCCCCCCACCACCATTTCTTTTTCTTTCCATACTAGGGATCCACCCCTGTTTTCTTTCTTTAGAAAAACAGATATGAAATAATCGTTTATGATTTGTGCATGCTCCTTCATTCCCTTAAATGCTTTTTCCTCCCTGGTGAATTTATTCAAGTGCATTCACCTTCTCCATCTTATCCTAACTATGTGAAAACAAATGTTCATGTCCTTTATACCTTCTAATAGTTGTCTTGCTTTTATTGACTTAGTTAAAGAGACTGTCCTAGTTTCCTCATATTCCTGGCTACCTGTGACTCCTGACTTTTTCTTTTTTTTCTTTTGCTCCCCGTTATGTATTGTTCAGCTGACCATCAACCTCTTTCTCCTGCAGTTACTCATAATCCTTGTCTCCTACAGTCTGTCTCCTGGGGCACAGCCCATCTCACTGTAGGTGGGTTGGTAAGTGGACAGGGAACCATGGAGCAGACCCATAAGTAAGTAGAGCTGCTGATGCCATGTACATCATCGCACAAACCATCAGTCAACAGCAGTCTTACACTGATGCCATGTATATCATCGCACAAGCCATCAGTCAGCAGCAGTCTTACGCTGAAGCCATGTATATTATCACACAAGCCATCAATCAACAGCAGTCTTACACTGATGCCATGTACATCATTGCACGAGCCATCAGTCAACAGTAGTCCTATGCTGATGCCATGTACATCATTGCATGAGCCATCAGTCAACAGAAGTCCTAAGCTGTAATGCTAGAGTTTTAACTCCACTCTGTCTTTGCTACTATGACAAGATTTCCATCACTGGAGGAGTGCCCAGTTGTAGATAGCTGCCCCTCCCTCCCTCCCTTGTGGAGTGGGCAAACTGGCAAAATGCTATTCCTTCCTGCCACACCCTTGCCAGCTCCTCCGTTGACTGAGATGTCAATCAATCACTGGCTGTTTGGAATCCACCCCTCTAATATACAGTCCCACTTCTTTTTCCACTTTATGTAGACCTTATCCTTCAGTTTTGTTGCTTCTGTGCATTCTTTCTTAGGTCATATTTGCCTGCTACGTCTCTTGGCTGGGCTTTCCTTACCTTGCTTTTTCCTATGTTCTCCCAAATCGCACCTTTTACTCTGTTTCGCATTCATTTCCCCTTATGTGGAACTCCAGGCACCAGCTGTTTTTCCTGCCATTTCCTCCACCCTCCCTAAAATCTACTTCTTTATTTTTTCATATTCTAGTTCATGTATCAGGTCTTCATCCTTCAAAAGTAACAGCGAATCACACTGCTGAATGTTCACTGGTGGCCACTGGAGTGGTCACCACTGCTTTTCGGTCCTCCATACATTCTGCAAGTGTATATGTGATATTTTATCAGTTCTAGTGATGCCCTGAACCAGCTCATCCATAATTTTCATTCATTATCTCTTTCTCAACAGTCCTTCTGGGAAATAATTTCTCCTAATGGTTTCCTTACTGTCCCCTGTCCTTATTCTTTCCTGGTCATCATCATCATCATCATCATCAAATTACTGACACAGGTTGGGTTTGGAGGGTGGTGTCAATCCAACAGATCCCCATATTTTAGATTGCTTGCCAGCTCACTTACTTTTCTGGAGGCCTTTCTCTTCAGAATCTTCTAGACACTGGAATTATGCCACATTTTTCATATATATTATCCCCCCTTCCTTGGCTGGCTACCCTGTATTCACTGAGTGCCTTTTAATCTGCAGTAGCCATGTCTTGGTCAGACATAAGTTGTGAGACCAGTAACCATTTCACCAATAAGTCAAATTGCCATCAGGTGGAAATCTCCCTCAACAGTTAAATAAAACCTACACAGGGGTATTACAACCCTGGTTAGCAGCTGTCCTTCCCTCCTTCCTCTAATGCAGATAACTTAAACATTTTACAACAGCAAAATCATTTTATTTCTGGGATCTGGTGGACTCTTTTCCTTTGAATTTAATCTCAGTCACCTGTGTGAGACTCTTTAAAGATCTACTGTCCTGAAACCCATATAATATATTTCTGTCACTGATCTTTTTTTAATAAATTGAAAATCGACTGCCAATCATTAGCGGACCGGAGTTCCGCTGTGGTGACCCCTAACCGGGAAAAAGCCGAAAGAGAACAACAACTGCTGGGCTATCATTTGCACTTAAATATTGTCTGGAACCAAGATTTTAAGCTCCCAGACCTGGAGTCAGGGAGAGGCGAGGTCATGGAAAAAAGCTGCTGCTTAACGCATGTTCTTATAAGGGTTCAGAAGATCAATTGTGTTATCTGAAAATGAGCAAGCTTTAAGCAAAATAGCTTGCATCTTTATGAATGATGGTTTCCTTCTCAACAGGACACTTACAAATATTTCAAGGTTGATTCCAACCCTTCTAGAATACTTCTGATTCTTAATGAATCTGAGTTTCTACTTTATTGCATTTTTCTGTTAACCATTTGTTAAAGTTACTGGTTCAACACAATATTGGCCAGCAATGATTAGGTACCTAGAGAATCTCACGAAATGTAACAGATTCTATTGCCCGTGATGACCTATCCCCCAAAACACACACACACACACACACACACACACACACACACACACACACACACACACACACACACACACACACACACACATGCACACACATGCACACATGCACATGCACACACACACATACATGCACACACACACACACACACACACATGCACACAAGCATGCACACACACACACACACACACACACACACACACACACACACACACACACACACACACACACAGACATATATACACACACCACTGTGCTACTGATTAGGCTAATGTTGCCCTGATAGACAGTATAGACAGTATTATCCCCTCATGTATGTACTTTTCTTAACAAATGTTTAGAACTAAAGCCCGGCCCTCTAGTACAGACCACCAGGAAATTATGTATGTCCCTTTACCCATCATTTCATGTTCCTAAATAAACATATCTTGTAACTCCATTTTCTTGGAAAATATATTTTCTCCTCCACTAAGTTCTTTGTATCATGTCTTGTGGTTATCAGTTTGAGGAATCATGACATTCTACTTAGATATTATTATTAATGCCCTGCTTTTCAGATGTTTTTTATCCCAAAAAGTAGGAAAATGTGACCACCTTGAAATGTATGGACTTAAGAACAAAGATGAAACTTATGAGGTCAGTAAGTGGCTGTCAGTCGGCAAAGCCTCGTAACCAGCGCAGTGCCATAAGTTTTGGTACCAGTGCCTGTATCATTTTGCAGACATATGCCAGATCTCATGCCACAGCTACTTAACCCATGTTATCCTGTTCACTGATGGCACAAGGACTGCTGCAACAGTCACAGACTTAGGCAAGGGAGCTCAAATAGGTTTGGGTAGAACTTATAAAATATGTAACTAAGCTGCATTGGAGGCTAATATTGAAAAAGTGTGAGGGTCTACACATCATTGATAAAGGTGGTGAAGGTGTAAATGCATTTGGGATTTAGAATCACAATTAGACTGACGAAAACATGAAACAGCGTTGGTAAATATAACCAAATGCTACAGTACATAATTAGGAATCCCACTCAGGGGAAATTGATGCTATTGTGTGACTCTTTAAGAATGACATATGTAGTGCAGCATATGCAATCACTTGTAAGTACCTGGTGTTCTGAAAATGAGCTAAAATTAAGTGCAAAAAAAGTGCAGTGTTGTCATATTTAGTAGACTACCTCTCCTCTCCCCTCGGCAAAAAGTATAGACAATGCCACCCCTCTACAAAATGAAAATGATGTTAGAGACTTTGGAACACAAGTTAATAGTGCCCTCTCTTTCATTCATCATATGACAACAGAGGTAAGCAAATTCTTTCACTTAGTGCAGCTATTTGCCAAGGGAATATCATTCAAATCTAAAGAGGACATTGTTCGATTATATTCATCTTTGATTAGGCCAACTATTGAGTATAACATCCCCTTCTAAATGTACCTCACAAGACACAATAAACAACTAGAAATACTCCAGAGGCTTCAGACTAGAAAGACCATGAGTATAAAGACTAAGAGCTACTGAGAGATGCTTCAAGTACATTTTCTTTATTCAGTATCTTATAGATGCCTGACTGGGGGTATCTATGTCTTACCTTCCATGTCAGTAGAGATTGTATTTTCCTGTAGCCCCTCTATTTCTGCAAATCTAATGGAAATACTAGAGCCAAGGACCTAAATCTTCACCAGCATATAGATAGAATGTGATGAAGAGACAGACTCATCACACACTGCCTTCCCCACCTCCAGAACATAATATTCATGCAGGTTAAGGAGTATTGATACACTATCATCCTTTAAGCAGAACCTAGATGATTGGATGGGTACCCACAAATTTACCCATACATTACTATTAGTAGCATTTGTTTACCATAAGAAGTTTAATGGGGCAACAAGTAATCGCTTTTCAGTCGAGACCTGGGTAGAAAAGCCCCTGATACATTAGCCATAAGTAACAAAAAGGTATTCAAAAACAACAGTTACAGTGACATTTGTTTAAAGTTAATAACATCACCAGGCAATCTTACTTCTAGGAACAGTATGAAAAAGTACAATTATTCAAGGAAATTACATATTGTTCATTTTATTCAGGCATAAAAAATGGAAAAGGAGAGCAATGTGGTATTGACATATATACATACACGCAAACATACACATATGTAGACAGACGAACATATATGTCATATGTATGTTAGGAGAAAGGGTGGAGGAAAGGAGGAGAAAAATTCTATTCACGAAATGAGGAGCAGGAATAGTGCCATGTGTTTTCAAAATATAGCTTGAGTTGTAGTTTAAAGGATACTGTTTTTTCTATCTGTTGACTGTGGCATGGCATGCAGTTCCACAGTCTGGATATAGTGTAGAAGTACAAGGCCTTTCCTGTAGTATTGTGTGATTTAGCAGTGGACGCAAGACATTTGTCAGGTTAGGGTAAAGGCCTATTGGGACAGTACGATTTGAGGGAGTTTTTTAGGGAAGGACATCCATCTTGTTGGTATAACAGGTTGTTGGCAAATGTTAACTGTGTAAAAGTAAGGTGATGTGTCAGTTTTAGCCAAATGAGTTGTTTAATGTTTAAGAATTGAGTGGCATAGCCTTCATAGGGAAGGGAGGGTGCAGCCTGAAGATGGGTACTGGCAACGTGTACATTTTCATGAGATTTAATTGCCTTGAAATTCCTAGGACTCCTATGAATCCATAGCAGGACCTATGTACCAAGTGACTTCTTCATTAGTGCAGTTCAGTAAAGTTTGTTTGTGAATGTACATCATGTCTAACACAAATTCCTTTAAATCATCTTAACTATATGCATGCTTCACTGTAATCATATACATTGTGTGGAACACATAGCCTTATACTAGAAACTGTATGATGTAAAAGTCACATTAAGCTGGGGAAGCACTACCAAACTTGCAATGGAAATCAACTGGCTGTATTATGAGGAATTGCCCAGAGTACTAGGAATGTACTAGAAAGGGACTATGTGATCTGTCATGCATACTACAATCTTTGGAGGCAATTATTTGCTGCTTTGATGCTCACTTTGTTTGGTAAATGTAGCTTTACTAATCATCACTATGTCAGCCTTCAGTTTCATAAAAGTCTTTCTGTTGTTCAATGCTTTCCCTTAGAACAGTAGGTGATAGGGATGCCACCTTTTCAAATGGCCAAAGTGGGACATTTTTGGTACAAACGTCAGATTTTGCAGGTTGAAACATACCCACAGCCAGTACAAAGGACAGAACCTCACTGTTTTGCCTAAATAAAAGTTTATTCTTGTAGCATTTTAGTTGCTTATTCTGTTACTTATAACATTTAGGTGTTTCAGATACAGAATAACTGTTTTATGCAACTATTACATAAAATATAGGAAATAATTTTGTCCTAAAATCTCAGGATATCTGCCATTTTTACAATTTTTTTGCAGGACACAACTGCCCAAAGAGGGACTGTCCCTCGTAAAGTGGGACAGGTGGTAGGTGAACATTTTGGTATATCCCTTTGCAATTCATTGCACATTTCCTGAATTTTCTAATACCATTGCTTTTGATATATTACTACATCAGCATAACACAGCCATGTGTGAGTCTTCTATCTCTGCCTACAGCTGTTAGTATTCTACTTATTACCTATCAGATTATTCACTATCCCTCAGTGTTAGCAATTTCATCCCATGTCTATCACTTCCTTCCAGTATTTAATCTCTTTTTTATTATTATTTTTCATGCATCTGCAGTTTATTAACTGACCAGGGTCTGCAATGATTCTTGAATTAATCATGACCCACAAAACCAGTAAAATGCTTTTGTTTCCAGGGTCTTTCAAATCCTGTAATACACATGCATTAATTTACTAATCATGTGCTAATTACATAGTAAGCAATTATCTGCACTGAACTGCAAGAACTATTTTCTACTAAAGCATTTTTTGTTTAGAACTGGTTGCCGTTGACTAGCTAATGATACACCAGTCACTATTTTAAATTAATGGTATGTTAATTTTTGATAATTACATGGCATTTTTATTATTTTACTTCTCATATTTGTACTGTAGCAGTGTTTGTTCGAGATTTTTTCAAGCTATAGTGTGACATTGGTGCTTCTGATCACTGAAGGTTCTTTATTCTGCTGTAACAGGATTGTATCTTATCGGAATACTGACATATCTCAGCTTGCAGTTGGTAACCCCTCTTTTGTTTGCTCTGCCACCTTTGCTTGTTGAGTCTGAAAATGGTCCATCTGGATCAGCATTGTAATCTAATTGTGGGATGAAATGAAATAACATGACTAAATAAATAAATAAATAAAACATATGTACAGGTGCCATTTTCCATATATTCAAGACTGACCTTAGGCAGAGATGGCTTCAAACTTTCCACATGCTTGCAGAACTAACTATTACTAGATATTTATAGGGTTTAACATTTTTTCATGTTCTTTTTATCATAAGAGAAATAACACAGAAAAACCTTCACCTAGAGAAACAGAAAACAATGCATATGCTTCACTTTCATTTGTACTTAGCCATGCCTAAATTATTATTTTTCTTTTTCAAATCTGCATTATTAAAACAGAATATTTTTTCCAAAACATTTAGTTGCCTAGGTGGCTCTGTTCTGGCCCTACTTAACTATCAAACTCAAGAAAACAACCCAGCACTAACACTGAGTACTAACATTATTGTAACACATTTGCTTACAAGTAAAAGTGGTGATCAAAGGGTTGTCATTATTTCTTAGCTGTGTAATCAGTCTGTTGTAGCTGGTGGTAATGCTCTGTATGGCTTCTGTGATATAAATAAAGTTATTTCTCAAGTCGCCATTTCACCCATTTCAAGCCTTATACTAAACTACTGTTGTAGAATTTATCCTAGCATGATTCATAGCTGAAAAGTGCATAAAAATGGAAGCAAACTGTGTTTACAGTGCACCTTTTGTAAAGAATAGTACATACAAATAAAATTATAAATGATGCAACAATCATGTTGTGCAAAATATAAAGAAAGCACCTTATGTTATTTGCTTAGATTCAGAACTGATTTCTCAGGTCTTCCTTTAACATTAAAAACAAATGTTTTAATTTCTGTGTTTCAAAAAAGTGCTGAATTACAGTGGATGAGTCGTGTGCGCTAGTAGAATTCCATCACAAATTGTAACAGTGGTATTTTTCATTGATCACATGACTGCATTGATAGGTTTGACTATTTCATTGTAACTGTTTCGTGGTTTAAACCAGTCTCAAGAAGTTCTAAAAATGCAAAGAATAATGTTGCTATTTCTACTCTCTTAGTTTTTTATAATGTGTGTATGTGTCTATGCATATATCTATATATAGACATATACATATTTTGTAATATATATATATATATATATATATATATATATATATATATATATATAGGGAGAGAGAGAGAGAGAGAGAGATCTATATCTATAGCTCTCTCTCTCTATATATATATATATATATATATATATATATATATATATATATGTGCACACATATATATAGATATAGACATAGATATATTTAAATATATTACATGAAGTGCCCTTGTTGATACACATACATTCTGTAAATTCATAGCTTGGTACAAGTGTCCTTTGTGTTCTTCATTTCACATATTTCCTCACTTTTGCAAATGGAGTGAAATACATATATGTGCAAACCATGCAAAAATACAATTTTAGCTGATGCAATGTGATTAGTGATCTCATTTACAGAAACATAGCCCTCTGAACGCTTTTACGATCAAGGATAAAAAAACAGTTCAGCTGGTTGAACAAACTAAAAGAGAGTTAATATTTTATTTCTGTGATTATTTCACCAGTTTAGTCATTTATTTAAGACATGCTCATTGTCTAAATTAAAACAGTTATAGCATGTATTAGCAACACTCAAACTATGCTTGGAATACTAGTTCAATCTTACAGTCTAGAAAAATAACATTTAAATATGGATTAAAACAAAAGGTCATAATTTTTTAAACAACTGTCTGGCTCAGGCTTGCTCCTTCCTTATGAAACTCAGTTGAGACTTTACTTAATATTTCATAGTTTAAATATTTAACATTTTGGACCCATTGAATATCTTGTTGACCACGTGATATTCAAGATAAACAAAATGCTGTTCTGATGCTAAAATTTCTTCATGTCATTTACTCCAGATGTCAAAATACCAAATACATTTTTTTTATTCGGTTCCTTATCCTGGGAGCTGACCATTTCTCCTATTTTCTCTTAATCTTTTTGTCCAGCATAATGTCCCCAGAAGATTGGCTGCCATGTCTACAATGCCTTGGCAAAGTGGGAAGAGAATATAGCATATCCATGGGCAAGGCAGAACAAAACACGCTGCCTGCAGGATAACATATGCTACTGATTAGATGGCTTTTGTCATGAGGCTTATCCAGTCCTCATGTATGGGTTACATGCTAGGTGGGTGTTCAGTGGTGCAGCGAAATAGCGATCCCCACCAATGCTGTGATATGCCTCTCAGTGTCCACTCCCCTGCTGCAATAGTTGATACTCCCCACATCTCTGATATCACTCCATGGTAACATGACCTAAGAAAACTACACTTTCCCCACACAATCTAACTTCTTAAAGAGGTGAAGAGACATTGCTTCATCACTCTTCTTTCCACTGTAATTGGGTCCCCCACTGCCCTATGCAGCTAGTTGACCTTGGGTTCTCTGGGCTTCATCTTCTATGCTACACTGATGACCTAATGAGAAGGGCATATTAAAGGATCACTTAGGTCAAAGGCTTCTTTTGGTTGGTAACGCATCATCTGAATAACTGTATGGCTTGAAAATTCTGTCACACAGAATCCGTAAGTTCATCCTGGTGTGAACTGACTTCCAACAAAGGATCTAACCAGCTGACTGATATTAGAGTATTCTTTCTTCTAGATCCATGTGTAGTTATATTTATAGCCTGTGATGCTTTTCCTTGTGGCTATGCATTTACATTTACAGGTTTACTTGAATTATTGCATTCATATATAAATTGTTTTAGTCTATTCAATGAGTATTTGCAATGACTACAGTTAGGATTTAGTATAATGCTGCATTTCTGTCATTTGTGTATTATATATTATTGCATACCCTATATGTATGCATGTATGTATGTATACATATATGTGTGTCCATGTGTGTATAGCTATAACTATATCTATCTATCTATCTATCTATCTATCTATCTATCTATCTATCTATATAGAATAACTCATGTGAGTGTATGCAGTATTTTCCTGTTGTGCCTGATTTGGCCAGGTAAAGGTCTGACATTATTTTGTGTCCAATGTTTTAAGATGTAAAGGTTACAAAACTATCCACCATTTATTTACTCATGTATTTATACAATCAGAAAAAATAGTTATTCACTGTGGTCTCAAATAAATGTTGCAATAATTCTGCAAGGGCCCCATAACTGCTAAAGTCTGGTGAGCATGATTTCTTTCATATGGACTCTAAAATAAAAATGCTTTGCAAGTATGGTAGGGACTGCACTGACCTAAAAATCTTACAGGAAGAAAACATACTGCCATTTTAAGGTCAGGTGCAGTTTGTGAATGCTTTATATAGACTTGCATAACCCAAGCCCTTAATAACTGTGCACTGAACTCTGCTAAGCCTAAGTTTGCAGATTTTCCCATTTCTAGAATGAACTCATCTTTGTAGTCATTTGGTTCCAGCTCCGTCAAGTATAGTTATGTTTTTCCTCATCTTGATTTGCAAAGTACTGGCACGAACTTACCATCTGCTTCATATATTCACATACTGTAAAGATTTTCAGAGCAATAAATTACTAATTTCTCATGTGTTACGTAGTCACAGGAGTATCATGGACAGAGCTGACCATTCCTGTCTATTACTAAGTTACATTTTCCATTACCTGTGGCACAGCGGATAGTGTTGTTATCTCATATCAAGATGTGTTCCCTGGCTCAGTACCTGGCTAGGGTACCTTCTGTGGAGGATCTGCATGCCCTCCCTGTGTTTGCATTGGATGTCTCCAAGTGCTCTGGTTTCCTTCCATACTCCAAAGAAACACAAAAGGCTGATTGGGCACTCTAAACTGGCCATAGGTGTGAGTGTGTGCATGTGAGTGGCATGGAAGAACAAGTGCAGCAGCGTTAGCCACCTGGCAGAGTGAAATGTGTCTGTAGATGACTGTCACTGTTGATGTGACAATCCAACCCCATGTGGAGAAATGGGCGAAAGGGGTTTATGGATGGATGGATTTTCCATCACGTCTTTCTGCCCCTCACATGGTCAACATAATTGTGAATAAATTTATGTTTTAAAGTATTATGAAGGATTTCACTGCATGCCTCTTTTCTTGATTTTATTTATTCTACTGCAGTTTGGAAACCATAATGGGTCTTTGACATATCCAATATACTACTTTTTATTCTCACTGTGCTTCTGAAACCATAACAATTACGTGTTGCACCTTTTCGCAGCTTGCCTTATTTGCAGCTGATTTCACAATGTAAGAAACCTTAGCTAGCTTCTTCAACTTTGGTCTATGCATGTACTGCTGCATAAGTTCTTTTATGACAGTTCAGCTACACAGTAAATAATTTTCTCATTTAATGTCATTGTATCTCATTTAAGATTATTTTATGCATATGTGACTGTACACTATATTTGCAATACATACTTCATAAATCAATGCAGTGTTATGCTAGTAATGTCTGTGTTTTGGCCTGGGCAATTGGAAAAATGGGTTCTTTATTGGTCAGTCCATTTTCCCAGTTATCAAATAGTAGACAAATGTCATTTCACCAATGAATCTTCTGACAGACCATGAAGCAATCTACAAAAGCAAATATTCTCAAATGATCAGACTAACATTTCTGGGGAGTTCAGGGTCTGTTTCATGGTAGACTCAAGAAAGTCACACTGTGCTGTGCTTTGTCATGAAAATGTTAACTATTTGGTATTTTCTTTAATATGGGACATGGTTAAATGCAGAGGTATAACAGTAACAGTCAATGATGTACAAAACCAAGTCTTATTTCCAGTGTGTATGTGTGGGTGTTTGTGTGTGTGTGTGTGTGTGTGTGTGTGTGTGTGTGTGTGTGTGTGTGTGTGTGTCTCTATGTGCGTGTGTGTGTGTGTGTGTGTGTGTGTGTGTGTGTGTGTGTGTGTGCGTGTGTGCGTGTGTGCGTGTGTGTGTGTGTGTGTGTGTGTGTGTGTGTGCATGTGTGAGAGACCATGTTCATGTGTGTTTGCACGAAGTGGATGTTGTTACCATGGGGAGCCCCATGACATCTATAGGAGGCACACAGAGTTTTTTGTAGTCTGATAGAGGCTCAATCTGATAGACTTTGAGAAACTATCTGCAAGAGTAAGAAAGTGAATGTATTCTTGCAGGTAAGGAGCAATTATGGCAAGTTATAACACTCTGCTGAATATTACTATAAATGCCCACACATTTTGTACCAGGAAATATGGCAAATAATGTCAGGTGTATGTTATATGAGACTTTTTTAGAACCTTGATGCTGTTATCTCATAACTTCCTATCTGAAATAAAGAACTTGAAATATGAGTTAACATCGACTTAAGAGTGGCCTATTTCTTCTTAATAAGACACATTTGAGAGTATTCAACATTATAGCATTACCTTGGGTAATTTAATGGCATACATAAAACCCAAATTCCTGCAATAGGAAGGAACTCATATGAGCAGCTTCATCTTTGGGTTTGGCAGCATACAAGAGTAAGGCTATGAGTTGTTGATATACTGTTTTCCTTACTCCAGGATTTGTTTCTCTTACCTTCTGTTTGCTTATTGTGTGACTCTGAGTAAATCAGTTAACATGAAAGTGATCTGTGAAAATTCATAGGTAAATACTCGGCTATCATTCTGCAAACTGTTAATATTCTAGCCAATAACCAGAGGTCAGAATTAGACCCTGTACCTTATATTCATGAGATAAAGATGTTATTATTCTAGTCAATAACCAGGGGTCAGAATCAAACCCTGTACGTTATATTCATGAGATAAAGATGTTAACCATTATACAACCCCTCCCCATAGGTAATTTCAAGGCTAAAGACCCCATGAGACCTTTTTAAGCCTAGACATGCTTTCCAAAGGTGAGAGTCAAACGTTTTACTATATATCTATAAGGCAAACATCTTAACCAGTATGCCAGCCTCTAACTCCAAATACAACTGGTAAATCAGACTTGATTCATGAATGATTTCCTGGACAGCATGCCTAGTAACTACCAAATTTAAAGGAGACTTGTAATACAAGGTTGCACAAGAGCCTTATCACATAGCCCTATAACCCTAGCCTGCTTTCCTATATTTGAGTTTGAGTTAAAACATGAAACAAGATTTAGTCCTTCACTGGGAGTAGGATTTACCCATGTAAATTATTTTTAAACAGCAATTCATTTGAGCATGTGCATGGAAATGATCCCCAAAATAATACGAGAGCTGCTGTGAATCAGTTTGCAGTTGCCCAAATCATTATCTGACATTGCCATTAGTTACAACCATTGTACTGTTTAGTTCAAGAACAACTATCATCTCTTAACTAGTTCAGAGTAAAATGTGTACTTCTTATTGAGAAGATGATTCAGCAAGTAAAGTTGTTGTTAGTATAGTCTGTTTCCATGGTTCCATGTTACTATCCAAGCTGAATCCAATTGACATCACCATTACCAAACTATCAAATTCTTCTCAGCCTTATCTCTAGAGTCAATATGTCATAGAATTTGAGACAACGGACTTACTTCTAGCCTATTTACCCTAAGCACAAATTAAAGAAATTCCAACCTAAGTAAATTTTCCATAGGGTAACCACCAAGAAACTGTGTTTGTATGCGGCACCATTAGCTCCTTCACTATTCCAGAAAATTATCTTCTAACCTTGCAACTGACACGCTAAGCAAAATGGAATATCAACCTGCAGCCATACTTAACGTCGGATCTTCAAAAACTCAAGAAAAGTTGTTTTCATAAGGTACTAGCATTAAACTTTGTAAATGTAGAGTTTATTTATTTTATTTTATGTTATGTTGTTTTATTTTATTTATTATTTGTTTACCAAGTAAGTGAGTTGGTCCATTGATCCTTTCAGCCATGACACAGGTTCAAAGAAGAGCACAATAACATTTGAACACAGTTAATAAACATGAGAACAGCAACAAAAACTGAGTTGAATGCATATACAGCTGAATTAGAAAGAATCCTAGAAACAATTAAGCATGAGAGATATGCATGTGTACTATTGAATGACACACATCAGACGTGGATTAAATCATACCCATCAGGCATGAATACAGGAGACATAACTATGTTTCATACAGGAAGATGAATTTGTTACACAGAATTAACCATTGCAAGAGAGTTAGTTAAATGCAGAATCAATGGCTGGCTGTGAAACTACAAAGCACAATCCCTCACAAGGGTGAAACAGTCTTAATCACCTACTATTAAACAGCAATCGCACTTTTAACTATAATCACACTTTTACCTATAAAGTGCTTTCCTTGTTGGCCAGCTGCAACTTTTAGCTGTGTTGTTATCTCAAAAGAATGACCCGACTGAAATAAAGAGCTTAATGGATGACATCATACTGAATTCAAAGTGGTTTGTTTCATCCTTAAAATAAGGGCATCTGGGCATTCCTGGGCTTGGCTTTGCCTAATACTTCAGATTATCCAAGTGGTCCATCCTGACATAATAAATGTACCATATACACAACATAACGTATTGCTTAAATGGCCACTTGTTATCTCCTTCATGAATATGTTGCTGTATCAAATTACTAGTAACATAAACAAAACTAGATTTAGCCCAAGCTTGTTTTAGCGCTGTCGCTCACTGCAAAACTGAAACGGATCTCTGACTTCAAATCCCACTTTCCCCTGCTCACACCTCATTCCATTCACTCTGTGGTGCAACCTGGAACAAACTGCCTACTTTTCTTGCTAAAGGCAGTACTACCATGTGAGTGCATTTTAAGTTACAGTCTGCACGTTTTTAGTGCTGCAGTTCTGAAATAGAAATTTTCCAAATGAGGCATGACTGTTCATATGAATATTCAGAAAAAATGATACAATAAATTCATGCAGACATAAAAACAATGTGAGATGGCGCAGTTCATATGTAAGTTACCATAACTGTAGTCAATTCACACTCACAACTTACAGCTCTCCCACTACTAACTGGTATAAAAATATCTCACTTAAATGCACACCCAATACTACCCCCATCAGAGAAGTTTATCAGATATGAAGCATTAATATCTATTGTTTCCCCAAATCAGAACATATCACACCTGAGTTCTGCTTATAGCTCATATCAAACCTGATAACAGGCTGAACTCTTCAGCTCCCAGTTCTGGGTATGATATGTTACATCCATTTCTGTTAATTCATCCTGCTTCAAACCAGGTGAAGCAAGAGAAAAATAACAATCCTTGCCAAGGCACAACATATGCAACTGATCTCATTACCACTGTCTATGACCTTCAAATAGAGGAGCTGCATTGTTTACTCAAGTTCAAGTACTTCTAGACATGAGATATCTTTTTCTCTGTATAAATCTAAATCCACCTGGGTACTATAAGTACATCTTCTGTCCCTTAGTTGTAACATTGTTTCACTACCAAGATAACCCATAGTCACCTGCCTTTTTTGTATAGCATCAGCACCATATTCTGTGGACACATTCCTATCTCCCCTTCTAACTCTTGTCATCAAGATCTGTTCATTCCTACTCTACCTACATCATAAAAAACACTGATTAATTTTGTTATATTTACAGTTATCATCTGCCACAAAAGGAAAAAGAAAACAATCTAGCTAGGTTTGTTTGCCTGCATGTCCAATCCAAACTTTCTGTACTGAGGAATAAAAAAAATTGGATGAGCACATTGCATAACTGATGAAAATAAGATGTAAAACTCACTAATGTTATTTTAATTGCATTATTAATCAAGACCCTGCTCCTTGTTTGTAATGCTAAACTGCCCCATAATTACTTTGTGACAGATTTAGTGTATGTTTCAATGTCTCAGTCTAACAGCTATTTCAGCATTTTTATGTTCACCTTTTTGATCTTTCTGACTAATCCTCAAAGTAAGTGTAAGGTCAGTCTATGGCTGCACACTATGTTATTGCATACGACTTTTTCATCTATAACTGTATTCCCTGACAATCATTTCTGAAACCCCCAGTCAGTGTCTTATCCTGTGTCTTCATAGTCTAAAATTCACGCAGACAGTGTACATCTGTGTTAAAATAAGCAGTGAAAACTACTTACATTTCAGTAATATTGGCCATCTGTAGCAAGTCCAAACGGGGTACGGTGCTGATAGTGTTTGGTTCCAAGCACTGTATCATTGTACTTGTACACCTGCAAGGTTCCGGACAGGGAGCTGTCATAGTACGTTCAGTTGTAAAACAGAAAAGCAAGTAGAAGTGAAGCCAGGAGAAGACACCGCCAAAACGCATCCTAGCCAGGTTCTGCATATTTACTTGGGATCGGGTACTGCCACAAACAAAATCATATCATGACCACTAGAAGATGTACTCTGATAGGAAACTGTACCTCCATCAATAAGGCGTTAGGTATAGTGCTCCTCTCTTGTCTGATTTCATCTTTCTCTCTCTTTCCCTTTCTCTCTCTCTCTCTCTCTCCCTCTGCACTTTACCTCAGGCAGTCCTAATGGGAGGGCAGTTCTGTGGCTAAAAGGCAACTGTCTTCATCATTAAAGGGATAGAGAGCATTCCCACAGGGGATAGTTCTGGGCAGGACAAACACACTGCATATGTATGTGTTACATGAGACAATGGAGCACTTAAAGCTAATATGCAATACACAAGCAAGAAAGAGCTGACCGACTGCTAAGCAACACAATTACCAACTATTTGGGGAATGATAGCTCTGTTTATTCTCAGAAAATTGTAGTGCAGGCACATATACTTACAGATTTCTTAAAGTAGAGAAGCTTTTATATTCTTATAAAAATTAAGGAACTGACAACAAGAAACGTCTCTGAAAACAATTCTTCCTCATCTACCTAATATAATATACTACAGCAGCAAAACCATATAGACAAATACCACTTAGGCTTGCAACATGCACATTTGACATTTCTACTGGTGAGAATTAAAAAAAAAATGCAAAAAAGCAGACCAGATAGCCGTGATAATAACTTTTTGTTTATTATCAGTCTGGGCTAGAAGATGGCTCATTGCTAGGGGTCTTGGCTTTTGATTAATTTATTAATTTAGTCATGGCAAACAAATTAGAAACCACCAGTAAGTGGGACTGGTGGGCTTTGGGCTTTATCATTTTTTTTTTTATGTTATTGAGAAAGATACAATGCAGACAGATTCATAACAGGCTTCTCTAGTATGGTGAAAAACTGTGGGACTGACAGCATAGAATGAGCAATTATTATTACTAATACAAGGAAGTATACAGCCCTCCCACCAAGTATACATTTATGATAGCAAAAAAATGAGTATGGGAATACAGAGGCATGGAATGGCATATTTTTTTACTCATTAAGGTAGGTACTTATACAACTGAATTATTGTTTTGTGCTAGACTGTAATGCCTTTATTGTTACTGAAAAGAGAAAAGTGAAAGGTGTTCACCTCTCATGAAGATGAAAAGAGAGGTGCTGAACTCTGTATTGTTCAAACATTTCCTTTGATAAAATTGTTTTTCAGTGGTTTCATGGACCAGATCTTTGGCATCTTTCTTCCAGAAGGGATTATGACTTATGTAAATAACTATTACTTAGAAAGAAAATTGAACGTAAAATAAAAAAGCAGTTAAGATATCTGTTCAGAGCAGATATATTAATCTCCCTCATATACTGACCTATGTAGTTAATTTAGTAGAAGACATAAGGTACCGCGGTGCATTTTAAATCTTACAATTAAATATTAGTCAGTGGTTTGACTGCTAATACAACCATCCAAGTGACTTTAAGGACAAATTGACCTATACAGGAAAGACTTCTGCCAGATTCAGTATAGATATTTAGTGCTAGTTTAGGGCTACTGAAGACCAGTTTCATAATTAAGTACATTCTGATGGTCAGAAATAAGTATATTTTTCTGATCAGTGATGAATTAAAACATTCTGTACTTTTTGTTTCACTTTTCCAGCTATTTATAAATGGCATTTTTTATTATCAACTAAGAGATAAAGGGGGCCTCCTAACTGGAAAACCCCAGGCAAAGATGCCGTACCTAACTTCTGGTTAAAAGTATTAACATCTTTGCACAAGGATTTAGCCATGAATAAGAACTATTTATATGCACACCCTGAACAGACACCAACCTGGCTAACAACAGGAAAAACAATGCTCCTACGTAAGAGTGACCCTGTAAGCTACCCTAAAAATTATAAACCAATAACTTGCCTTCCAACCACTTATAAACTATACAGAGGAATTGATGCTGACAGATTTTATAGCCATTTAGAAGAAAACTCAATCATGGCAATAAAACAAAAAGGCAATAAAAGAAAGTCATATGGAACAAAGGATCATCTATTGCTAAATAAAGCCATAATGGAGAACTGTAAAAGGTGAAGAATCTAAGTATGGCATGTATTAACTACAAAAAAGCATTTGATAGTATCCCACATTCATAGATAAAAGAGTGCTTAAAAATGTATAAGATACACCCTACACTGATCGACTACATTACAGTGACCACGAAACAGTGGCAGACCACTTTGCAGTGAAGCCATGGTAAGGGACAAATTATTATTCCAGGGATAAAAATCCAAAGGGGGGTATTCCAGGGTGACTCCCTGTCACCTCTGTGATTCTGTCTTGCCCTTAACCCTTTAAGCTGCCTACTTAACAGATTAGGCCATGGCTATAATTTGGCTCCTAGAAAACAACAAAGTGTAAAGACCACTCATCTTCTCTTTGTTGATAATTTAATACTGTCTAGCTCATCAGAAAAGGAGCTGAAAGCACAACTGCAAGTATTCAAAACTTTTCCAGATGATATAAGAATGCCATTTGGCCTTGATAAATGTGCAAAAGCAACCTTTAAAGCAGGAAAACTGCAGCACCAAGAAAACATCAGTTTGGGACAAGAATGTGATATAAAAGAACTTGAGCAAGATGGAGTGTATAACTATTTGGGAATTGATGAAGGATCAACAATAAAACATGAACAAATGTGAATAAAACTTAGCAAGGAATATTTCAGAAAACTTAAATCAATCCTGAAAACAGCGTTGAAATCTAGGAACAAAATGCAAGCTCTAAACCAAATTGCTCTTCCTGTCCTAACTTACAGTTCTGGAGTGATTGACTGGCCTCAAAATATAATGGATAGATTAGACAGGAAAACAAGAAGGATGCTTCATGCTCACAAAATGATTTATAAAAATCAGTGTATGCCAAGATTATATATTACCCATTTTAAAGGAGGTATGGGCCTCCTCGAAAGTGATTACTTGTATAGATCTGCAATTGTGGGACTGAACACATATCTGCTGACCTCACAAGACACAAATGTAGTGAAAGTTTTTAAACATGAGAATAAATCTAAGATGAAATCCCTGTTTAGTCCAGCAGAAGTATATCGGCATTAAGCAGGAATGGAAATCAAACCAGAAATATATAAAAATCAGATGGCAACTGAATGTGCCACAAAACAAACAAAAGAATATAAGGGAAAGGATCAGATGAGAATACAAGAAATGTGGAAAATGCATAAATATAGTTGTAAGTATAGAAAACTTCTGGAAGAACCTGATATTGATCAGGATCAAATGCATGAATGGTTAAGGAGAGGCAAATTCAAAGCAAAAGAGGAACAGATAATATTGTCGGCCCAAGATAGTGGGCTATGTACACATTGGTTTACAAAGTCCATTGAACATGTGGGAGAAACAGACAAATGTAGGTTTTGTAAAACAGAATTGGAAACAGTCACACACCTCATTGCTGGTTGTGACATACTAATGACAGAAGTACTGTATACTGAAAGGCACAATAATGTGGCAAGACTGTCACACTGCGGATTGTGCAAACATTATGGTATTGAAGACTGCGGATTGTGCAAACATTATGGTATTGAAGACTGCGGATTGTGCAAACATTATGGTATTGAAGACTGCGGATTGTGCAAACATTATGGTATTGAAGACTGCGGATTGTGCAAACATTATGGTATTGAAGACTGCGGATTGTGCAAACATTATGGTATTGAAGACTGCGGATTGTGCAAACATTATGGTACTGAAGACTGGGGATTGTGCAAACATTATGGTACTGAAGACTGGGGATTGTGCAAACATTATGGTATTGAAGTGGCTGAAAAACACTGGAAACGAACCAAAAAGCATCATAGAAAATGATGAAGTCTACATCACATGGGATCACCTATTACTAACACTTCAACAGATATATGTGAGAAAACCAGATATAGTGGCCAATGAAAAGAAGAAAGATAAAAGTAACACTGATCATTGAAATCACTACATTCAGTGACTACAGTGCCTTGCATAATGAGAGGCAGAAAGTAATAAAATATCAAGATTTGCATGCAGAAACAAGAGCAATGTGGAAGAAAGAAACCCACACAGTTTTAACAGCAGTAGGAGTAACAGGTGTTATAAAAATAATCTGCAATCATATTTAGATATGTTACCAATACTTATAACTCCATACGAATCGCAAAAGGAGTCATTACTGGGCACATTGTGGGTGCTGTGAAGAGCACGTTTGGCTGACATTAAAGATTGAAACAATACTAATTTCATGAACTTGAATCGTACTTTGACTTAGGAATGGGGTCCATTCCCGTCATGGTATTAGAAACCCAAAAGATTTGGAGAAAATGAAAAAGGGTGCCCTGCTTTTACTTTGTTATGCAGAATTCACTGTGATGCATTGCATCTGAATGGTCAGTTAAGTACAGGTTAAGAACCAATGGAAGTTGCCATATTTTTGGTACTAAGACCAACCAAAATGATATACTAGTTTTAAGAAGGTAGGAAAAGCTAGGAAAGGAAGAGTAAGAGATTCTTGCACCTTGATGAAAAAAGATTCTGCCTGTCTTGATACCAAGTTGGAAACTGAAATGTGCCTTTAAGACTGGATACAATAGCCCTCTCACCATGTCTTCTATACTGAAAAGACTATCCCCGGGATTCATGAAGCTTGTGCCAGGTGTAGGCATAGTGTCGGCGATCTAACACCAAATATGGCCGCCGAGCGATTCAGGTACGAACTGTTTCCACGTGAACTACCTGCGTACGCTACGCCCGCACAGCTCCCGGTGCCTGTATGCTAATCACCCCATGTGCAGCAGTGTAGCATGCAAATGAAGGTATATAGCAATTCAGGAAGTGGTGCAAGTGTAGTGTAAGCATGCAGAAATGTAAACCGAAAAAAATGGTTTACATTTTGCAAACATAAAATCGGAGTCATGACAGCAGACCAAACACATGTATTGTACTGTTAGTATATGCTAATGGCTAAATATATAATAATTGGCATAAAGCAACATGCACAAAATATGAATAAGAATATTTAATATTATGCCCACACTAATGCGAAGTTAAAGTGCAGAGCATTAGCGTACAAAGGGGATCGCAAGGAATATATAAAAATATAGAATAAAACTGCAATGAAACACATATCACGATTTCCCCATAACAGTCAATGGCAGGCATGCTACACCATACTCATGGCGCAAGGGTTGCTAAGTGACAGTGAAAGTGTTATGCACAGTAGCTAGGAATTAGTAAGTAATGCCATGCAAATGAGAGGAGTAATAGTAAATCGCAGATTTCCCACTGGTGTAAGGATGCACAAAACAGCGTAGCGTTAGAACACCGAGGTGAGCCCTTGAGATAAAAATGGCATCAAGAGAGGGGTGTGTTGCCATTGCTGTAAGCACATTGGAGGATTGCTAAACTGGTCTGCCCCTAGCTAGGCAAAGCTGCAGGATAGGGGTGTGCTGAATTGCCCATAGATATGCTTAGTGGAGAATATACAAGGTAACCGAATATGCATGTGAACAGAGATGAAAATGCACGTAAACCCAGTAAACGGGTATGCACGTCACGCATTGCAGCTGAAACAGGAAAGATATAGGAAAGAAATAAGGAAATGCTGCAGCAGTGAAATTGGAGTACAAATGGCTAATTAACACCTAGGAGCCTACAGTGGGCCATTGACAACAGCTAACAAGGCTGCAAGCAGCTGCCTGCAGAACAGAGAAGGGGAGGGGCTGTACTGCAATGAAAACAGCAAAGTATCAAAGCAGAACTAAGGCAATATTTATTTATTTATTTTATTTATTTTACATTTGTTTACTGGGATAGTCCGACTGGATACATGTCCATTTTCAGTGGCGGCCCGGGTAAGTATATGAAGTATATCAGCTACAAGGCACAATTCGCCATGACTGAGTAGGGAAAGTACAAAACAAGAATGATGGCAGGTGGATGCATGCCTGATAATGGGAGGGGATCCAAGTCTAAAAGTGAATTAAAGGGCAACAGAGTAATCAAGGCAGGCAAGTAGATCTACACAGTAAAGGCCCCACACTTGCAATACTCATTGCAAAACCAATAAGTAAAACACGCAGCAGCTGGAATAGTTCATACACACCCACTTACATCAGCAGCATCCATAGCACAATACTATAAAGTTTGAAAGCACCTCACACACATTTGTGTATTCCCATACACTCTGCACCAGTGGTGTATACATATGGGGAACTTTTATTATGTACATGTTAGGGGCTGCCATAGCTTTGATCCATCAGCATGTGTTGGAGACTGAAGGTGGTGTGGAGGATGATGCACACGACCACCGCAGGCACCAGAGGAGGAGGAGCGTGTTCAGACACAGGCTAACCTACCAAGGGCTACATGATCTGGACATAGTAGAGCATTACAGGGTGGACAGGGATATCCTACAGCAACTTGGGGAGCTGTGCTGGCCATGCCTCACAGCCAGAACAAACAGAGGGAACCCATCCCAGTCGATATGAAGGTATGTGTAAGCCTGAGAATACTAGCTACAGGTACCTTTCAAAGACCAACTGGGGATATCATGGGGATCTCACAGGCATCAGAATCCAGGGTACTACACCAGTTCCTGGATGCCATGTTACCACATGCCAATGAGTACATATACTTCCCCCAAATGCAGGAGGAGTTGGCCAGCAATATGCATCTCTTCCACCGTGTGGCAGAATATCCAGAGGTACTGGGTGCAATAGACTGCACGCATATACATATCAAGTCACCACCTGGTGAGCAGGGAAGGCACTACATAAACCACAAGGGATACCCCTCCATCAACTGCCAGGTCGTGTGCAATGCCCGGGGCATTATCATGGATGTGTGTGCTGGCAGCCCTGGAAGCTATCACAACTCCCACATCCGGCATGCCTCACAGCTGTATCAGTTATTTGCCAGGGGGGACATCACAAATGGCCACCTAGTGGGGGATGCTGGCTATGCACTGGAACCGTGGATGATAACTCCCATCAGAAATGCACACACACCCATGCAGGAACGCCATAATGAGGCACACGCACAAACCAGAATCATCATAGAACGTGTATTTGGGATGCTAAATCATGGTTCTGTTGCATGGACATATCTGGTGGAGCCTTGCAGTACTCTCCAGGCATGTGTGCCCACATCTTCATAGTGTGTGCCATGCTACACAATATGGTCCTGCAGAAACAGCTGCAGCAGAGACAGAATGGTGAAGGCCCTCACAGCCCACCACCATTGCCAAGGGCCCCACAGGCACAGAGGTACTCAGACCATGAACACCCTGAGCCAGCCCCAGTAGGCAGAAGTAGGCGTGCCCAGTATGCACATGCCTTGGCAAAGAGGGAACATATAGTACACACACTGACAGTGTAGGCACCTAGGGACTGACACCCTTCTCCACCGGCATACACAGTATAAATGGATGGCACACACACAAGACTACCTGTAAATTGTCATGTATAGGCAGTCTACTGTGTGCATCCAACATAGGCAGCCCTCAACTATTGCACACACTACAGCCAGTGGCACAAGGTAAGTCAACACCTGAACAGTAAACTAAGCTATCAGCATATGCAGATACTGTATGTATAGATTCATAGGTAGGTACTTGGCCAACTGCCAGAGGCCATTCATAAGGCCAGCCAAACTGTGCCAGCATTTGCCACCCCATTGAGTCATTAACTGTCCCTCTGTGGAGCAGAGCCAATGGCAGGATCCCTGGGGTGCATCTACCATTCCCCATCCACCCTTCAAGGTTTCTCTTGCAGAGTGTTAGTGAGGGGCTCTGTAAAATGTAGATAGGGATGTTGCTCCAAAGTATGGGGAGTGTATGTGTCAGGAAGCTGTCCCTCCAGCATCTTCTTGTTGTTATTGTGGCAAGGTCAGCTTACTACAGTGTGTGGCTCACTGTGACATGGATTTACATAGGTGGAGCATATCCATTAAGCCAGAGTTCAACATGGCTGTGTTGGTCAGCGGAGATCATCTCTGGGTAAAGGAGATGCCGCTGAGTAAAGCAGTAGTGTATCCAGTCTGGCTGCATAGGCCATATGTTGAAGGCCAGTATTCCCCTTGGTGAGGTACATTTGTGGACCCCCCCAGCTGTTGGGCATGTAGTCTGAGGTACATCCCACATGGATTATTATACCCTATGATGGGACTGATGAGTGATGAGTAAAGGGACACTATAACCCCAGTATGTCTAGATGGGAATCCTTTAGTAGTCAGATGGCCTACATAGAAGTATGTCCTAACTACTGTGGAGATATGATTGTCACAGGGGAGATCACTATCTACCTTAGTCCCCAGATACCCCATTACCTCATCTGTATTAAAGTGGCTGCCGCTCATGTGTTAATATGTTGGTGCCAATTCCACAATGGAATGACCATGCAGTTAGTGGCACTTGGCAGGAGGCCGTGTCAGTGGTACCCTGTGACATTCTCTGTGAGGCCCCCTGAGGGATGTCCATGTCAGCTGGACTATCAGTCATGGCTCCCAGTTTGCAGTCATTCCCAAACATGTTCTGCCATAGTCCACCTATGTTTGGCTGTACAGCTGAGATGTATATGCCAAACAGTAGGGCTCTCAGGACTGAGTCCTGTGGGACACCAGTCATGACTGTTCAAGAGGTGGACCTGGAGACCGCTAGTCATACCATGTAGGTTGGCTAGTCGTACCATGTGGGTTGTGTGTGTAAGCCTGTTGGCAACCCAACCTGTGATGTATGGGTGAATGTACAGGCTGGTGTGTTTATCAATAATACCTGAGTGGAGCATGGTGTCAAAATCCTTGGTGAGGTCCAGGTAGCATGTGTGAACCACATCCCCTGTCATCTAATGTCTTGGTGATTGTATGTAAGATGTAAAACAGCTTCAGTAGGCATGAACTGCACTCAACCAAGCTGACCTGGGTTGGGTCACGTGTCTGAAGGTCACCAATGTCATTGTTAATGAGTGCCATGAGGATGCGAACCATACCATTGCAGACCAGGCTAGTCAGGCTTATGCGGTGGCAGTTGCCATGGTCAGTTGTGATTTCCCTGTGATGGAGTGGAATAACCGTTGCCATGTGCCATTATATGGGCATGTAGCCTGTGGAGAGGCTGAGGTAGGAATGCATAATTAGGTGGGGGGCAGGTTGTCATGTACAGTTTGCAAGATGCAGTCTGGGTCAACATCTGCCTCCATTGATGCTGTGTTCTGCTGTTAGAGGTGGCCATTTCCACCTGTGTGTCTCTGATGGTTGGGATACTGTACCTTATGGGTAGTGTTGTGGGCCCTTTAGGGGGTGAAGTATGCACCCCATGTATCTGCAAGGATGTTGGCGATATCAGTAGGGTCAGCATATTTTGCGCTATATTTCACTGGCACAGTGCAAATCTGTGTGTCACCATGTAGATCCTTGACATAGCTAAAGAAGGCTTTGTGGTTATCTTTCAAATCCTTGAGTATTTTCCTGCTGATGTTAGCCTTGGATGATGTCATGAGGGACCTACGTATTATACTAATAGTGGTCACAGATGTCAGCCCGTTGTGGGATTTGATGTGTGTCTGGAACACTGTCCTACATCTATAGTATAGCCTGTTTATTGCAGTGTGTCCTTGTCTAGGAGTGAGTCTTGGTTTACCAGCGATGGCACGATCCATACATCCATGTAGGAGCTTATAGACTGCATTTGTAAATCTGTCTCTATCTGGAGCAGTGTTTCCCCTTAGTGTGGGGGCTGTGACACTCCATATCCCTGTCACTAGTAGTGTAAATTTCGCTGTAGAAAAGGTATACACTGTGGCATCCGTGGGTGGGGAAGATGCTAAGGTGTGGAAACAGTGAATAATTCATGGTTAGATCTAACCAGTGACCAGTAAACCTCCACTGTGGTGCACCTGTTGCCTATGTTGGTGATGACCACATCTAGTAGCTTCCACCCCACGTTAAGGAGGTTACCACCTGATACAGGGCATATGAGGTGATACATTCCAGGAAGCGCTGGTCCCAGAAGTGAGTACGTGTCCCAGTTAATGGTATGGTAGTTGACATCGACCAATGCCAGGGTGTGTGTTAGGACTGTCATGTTCTCCACTGTCTCCAGGTAGGTGGAGTGGAGGTCCTAAGTCATGAAAAGTGATCCATAGCTGGCCACATTCAACATTGTTGTGGCTGATGTTAGCTGCACATGGATGATCACAGAGGTATCATGCTGCCCCACTAACCTGGAAGTGTAGGTATCCCTGAAGAATATGGATACAGCCCCTGCATGTCTGTCAGTCCATGTTCCGTGGCTGAAATGTGTGGTATAGGTTGTAGTCTGGTAGTGCTGGTGTGCTATCAGGAGCCTTAAGACAGATTGCAGTTAATGCACAGATGTTGATGTTGTCCATCCTGAGGAGTGCTGTGAGTGCATGCATGTTGTGATCTCAACCCTTGGTGTTGAGTAGCATAAACCACATTGAATCTGCTATTTTGCTGTTTACAGAGCTGGTATTCACCTTCGGGACTCTCCTAAATAAGGCACCATGTGGGCGCCAATAAGCTTGGCCAGTATTCCAAAGTGTAAGGCAGACACATAGGCTGGTATGGTATCATTACATGCATGTTCCCCATCTGTGCTTGATTGTCATCTCCCCTGTAGGTAACCTAGTGGTAAGCAATAGAAAGCCTTAACCTTATACAAGTCTTCTAATTTCCAAGATAGGCATTTGGAGTGACTAAGTATCAGTGTACTGTATGTTCGTGCTGTACTCAACTGTTTCCTGACTACATGGTGAGTTCACACTGTATATTATGATCTGAAGGTCTGTTTATTCTCATATTATGGCTGTGATGGCCTGCACATTAGAGGTGCACAAATAGCCTGCTATCTATCTGCCCAAGGGCAATAAGAAGCATAGCAACAGTGTGTTGGCCTTCCCCGCACCATTGATGAAGTAACTGATCATCTGTCAAGCATAGCCAATGAAGCAATTCCAGACAGAGTTTCAGGAAGCTGTGGAAGACTGGGGTTGTGGAGGGTGATAGGGGCACTTAGTGATCTAAAGAGGGCATGTTAATGTGGCAATTCAACACCATTCAATTCCCCCCAACAGGTCTTGCAGCTATCAAACTGGACAGGCTCCCCCACCCGCTGGCTGTATGGTTCTGGGACACATGATCCCAGGGGTGTATAGTCTGTTACCCATTCACACAACAATGTTTCCCTTGAAGTGTGTCAGTGAGGGGCTATGCCTAATGTAGTTAGGAATGTAATGTATTGTCTCACAGTACATTTGTTATATGTTGTTATGTCATGAGTACGTGAAGCTCAGTGAGTTATGGGGCTACCACCCCTTGCTTAGCCTAGTTTGTACATAGAAATCATCTAAATATGAAATAGGTGGAAGCAACATTAATGTCAACAGTGTAATGGTTACAGCATCCGCATAGTATCTGTGCATTCGAGGTTACAATCCCGATAAAGGCAGGGTTGTCTATCGTGCAAAAGTATAGCTTAACCACAGCTTGCAGATATTGGTAGTAATCGTCTGTATAATAAACATTCAAATCACCCATATAAACCCATGTGTGCAGGAGAGTACAGTCAACAGAGAATGTAATGTCATGACAGCACATAGTGAGATGTTATGTCACTGACAGGTATATATCTGGAGAAGTTAGCGGATGTGGCCGTGTTCGCTCGCACAGGTTATACGTCACATCTATGTATATGTTAGTGATGTCTGCACATATATATATATATATATATATATATATATATATATATATATATATATATATACAGTTACAGCAATAGCCATATATATAAGCATCTATGAACACACTTTGTGACACAGAAGCACTCCAAAGGAATTGGAGTGTACACAAAACACATGCAGCTCTGGTATCATAACAATTAATATTAACCTAAGTCAGTCACCATAGAAGGGGTGGTTGCTGTGTATGTGAAGATTGGGGTGGGGGAGGAATGATGGGTAATGCAATCATGCCTCAAGGAGGGCCTAGGTCGGATGTCCAATAAGTGAACTGGAGGGGCATACATGGAGTATGGGGACAATATAAAAAGGACACAAAGCAAGAACCAAACTCATTCATCATACACCCTGTCATGTCACATTGCAACACCTAGTTTCACAAACATATGAACATTAACATATATCAGACATATGTACACCAACTGATTGTCATATATGTGTCAGTAGTGAGGAATGTCTGTAGTACAATGTATATTCTAAACACCATAACATTTGTGCATATCTCAGATGCCGTAGTGGTAAGGTCAGTGACTGTGGTGTTCATGGTCCCAGGTTCAAGACATGCAAGGGCTGTTAGGTTATTTTGAGGGCCAGAATAAGGGCTTTTGGATGCAGGTGGATTAAAGCACTCTTAAGCAGTTGTAAGCGGGTTTCCACATGTTTGCGCGATGGTAAGACGCGCTGCTACACGGTAAATGGAGAAGCGCTTCACGTGGTTGACATTTGCTTAACGTCGCGCAGACCACGGGCAGACCTGCTCACAACCACGTAAATGTGTGTTATTCACACTTTCACTACCAGTGCCTACTCTGAGAGGTAAAATAATAACACCTTCCATTAGTAGAACCCGCAACCATGTACTCCATCCTCCAATTAACCTAACACTAAGCTACCTGGGATGTACCTATCCCAGATGTGTATGCAGGCAGGTTAAAACACAAAAGGGAGGAATGTGTTGAAATAGGACAACCCGCCATGTACCCAATTATAGGCGTATGCTCATATATATATATATATATATATATATAGAGAGAGAGAGAGAGAGACAGATACATAGAGACATGCCGATATATACAGGTCTACATACATATGTAGATATATAGATAGGTTAGAACCATCTACACATCTATGGAGGTACAGATAAACGTATGCAATAATGTATATATCTATATATCTATATATATATATATATATATATATATATATATATATATATACACTCACACACACACACACACACATACATGTCTGTAGACAGCATCCGAAGTGGTCACATCTGAGTATAACATGGACCATAGCAATCACACATTCACCCCCCCCCAAACAATATGAACATAACATAGGAAGAGTATATGCCAATACGCTATTACAAATATGTTCTATGGACACAGTCACCAACACAACTGCATTGACTGCAAATATCCATGACAGAATTACACAGACAGCTTATATTTTGCAAATCTTTATTACATTCCAATGTATTGCCAAAAGGATTCAAGGACTAACAGTACCTGCATGCTATACAGGAAGCATTTAATAGTGCCTTAATGAACCAGCCTACATTTACCATAGTATTAGTCCACTAAGGTTAGGTGTTCACATAGGGAAAGAACACCCACACACATATAGACGTTGTATAAAAGGTGTTCCTACAAACCTGCATGTGCTATGTACACCCACTAACATCTACCCCACAACCAAAATAATTACATCAATACATAATGTCATACCATAACCAATTATGCAACTGCTGTACAATATCTACTGAAACCTTAACATACCTGGACACAGACACACTAACATGACCCTATGTGAAATAGATGCCGTTATACAATTGAGCAGCTGCTGATGTAATATGGTTTGTATGAACTAATCCCGTTTCAGATGGTTGAAAAGTCCATACACCAGGAAGTTTTACCAAATACTGATTATAAGCACAGTATGATACACAGTAACACCAAACTAAATATGTCTGGTAAGCACACTGTAAACCCCCTAACATTATATGCATAGCTATGCAGCCTTGAGCTGGTCAAACAACCTGGCCAGAGTGACACATATGCAGAAGTATTAGGTAGAGACAAACCCTGCACAAGTAGCAATGTTCAGAAATATAACAGCAGTACTCACATTTAGATCAACTCCTCTTGGCATTACACACAGTATATTACTGTATGTTTGTCTCAATACAGCTGTTGCAATGGATTCACAAAAAACCTCCACGCTGTCTTCATCACAAGTAAGGCAAAGCAACAATGCCCAAGTGGAGTATTCAATTATACTCCACTGTAGCCACGGTATTGGCTAAGGCAGTAGCAGCGTAGCTGATGTGCATGTAATTAGCTACTTAGGAACACCAACTGGCCATCGGGATAGCACATGTTACTGATCTGTAACTATAAAATGTTGCCTTGTCACACATTCAGACCATCTCTATCTACCTGTAGGACAGTGCAAAACATGCAAAGATGAACTGAAAATGAGTAGTACACTAGTTAATAACACCTCCGATTACTAAGACAGTATGTATAACATGTAGTATGTTTGTATATGTAGTATCTGTACTGTAAGAATTACAGTGTAATCAATGCATATAGTGGAAATAGCTAACTTGTAGCGATGTATTGTTGAGCAGTAGTAATGCTTGTAGTATTCTATGTGTGCACTGCTGTAGGTCACACGGCACATTCCACATACACCACAAGGAATGCTATGGGCTTGGAACCCACCATTTTGCTTCCAGCCACTGTCAGTGTCAGGAGTGGTCCAACAAGTATGTGCTATATCAGGGGATAATATATATTGTTATATTGTAACAGTCAACATATGTATGGGTGTATAAGTAAGATGAACATGTTAAAGGTGGGCTTACCATGCAAATATGGCATGCATTGTGGGATAGTGTGCCAATAACTGTGTAATGTACAGTTGTCTAGGCATATCTGTATTCTATTCTACATAGCAGTTCTGATATGTTATGCAAACAGTAGTTATATCTATTGGCAATTACAATACTCAGTGACAGGATACATAGCATTAGTATTCATCTGACAGGTTAGCAGCATGATAGCAAAGATAATTGGAAGAGCCAGGTAACTATCCATGCACATAAAACATGTAATATCCACCTCTCTACTATTGTTTACAAGCAATAATAGCTGCACATGTGTGCATGTTATGCAAATGTGTAGTGACCCTTGTTACAGGGCTGGGCCAAATGGTTATGTGCACATCTACATAGAGTGGATATTGAAAGTACAGACACACTGGTTGAACTATCAGGTTTGTGTAGCCCAACCTAACAGCTGCCTGCACATACTGTTTGTAAGGTAGTGCACAGCACTGGTAATGAAACAGGTTGCACATCATCTTTAACTCCAGTGTAACATCTGCAGTAGGAGTGTAAAATGTAGGAGACAGCTACCCATGTGTAATAGCCGCATCATAGTTGATGGCTCACATTATCTGATTATATCCTGATCATGTTGATAGTGGCATCAGAGCCTATTGATACATGACTCTGTTTGGGGAGTGGGTGTCTGTGCCCAACAGAGCTCATGGTCCTGGTGGATATGTGAGTATATACCCAGAGAAGGAAACAGACCTGTAGACACATGCATCATCTGTAATCAACTAACAGGATGTGATGTGCTCCTCAGAGGAGGTTCGCTGCCAAGGGTAACTACACTGTTTCCATAATAGCCAGTGCTGTCACGTCCATAACACAAATAATTACATGTGAGCATCACTGTCTATAACATCTTCATAGGCAATACGTAAACTAAAGACAGTACTTGGTACTTGTAGTACTGACTGCTCATACAGGCATGTCCACTAGTCAGCTATTGGTGTCTCCTAATGTGAGCTTTGTGTATGTGGCCATCTTGGGGGAATGTAATCTCTATGCCATGTACACTGCCAGACCCACCTAACACCATGCCCTACACATTGTCTGGGATGCAGCTGCAGTGGTAAGCTGGATGGCAGCCCAGTCTACAGCCATGACTGGACTGGACAGTCATGAGGTGTAGGTTAACACATGCAGCTCATCAACACAACCAACACATACCCTTACCAGAACACAGTAAGGACATCCACACACACTACCAGTAATCACACACATTCACAGATGCATCAAAGTATCTGGCCGAACAAGTGACCCCCCCAAACAGAAAGAGACAGACACAGATATACACAAACTGTATGACATAGTTTGCATAATTGTGCCACACCTCTGAACACATGACTGGAAACATGCCCAACAATACGCATTTGTGAGTTCAAACCCTAGCACTATGTTACACACCGACCTATATGATGGCATACATACTGTCAGCTGCATGTCTGACATGATTAGCCACATACTCATACACTCAGACCACCTATTGATATATACACATGACTCTGGCATATTCCATGTTGTTGTGCAGAACCTGTGATGCAGTAGCCTGGACAGCACAGAAACACATGTAGGAACTGTCAGGTCTTGTAGGCCATACAGGTATGTCCCAAGGCCTGGGTAGCATTCCACCACTGGCCAGAATGATACTGCAGTACAGGGACAAAAAGACTGTATTCCACAATTGTGTAGTGTAGTGGTGCATGTTGCAGGGTATCCAGTATCTGTTGTCCTGGGATAATATGGTTGACACACCATGATGCTTTGCCTGACATGTCCTGCACCTGTCACCCCTGGGAATCTGGATACAGCCTAGGACTCATGCTTCCTCTATAGTGCCTTCATCATGCATGGCTCAGGTGAGGGTCCACTGATGTTACAGGGACAACCAAGCAATACACTGCGGGTATCACTACATAATGATACATGTCAGAAACACTATATGGACACACATATGTCAATCCCTAACATGGAGAACATATCTGTACAGTGGCTGAGACATGTTTCAATGCTCTGGAGAGCATATCTGCATGACCATGTTATAACACATACCTCATCTTTTGCCTATTATCCTTTATTGGAACACACGGTCCATAGGTGTGTCCATATTCCTGAAGGATATGTACACCCCCACGCTAATTGCACTTGCATAACATCAGATGCATTATGCTGAGCAACTACCTTTGTGCCACAGTGGAATTCAAAATGCACCTTGAGACAGATCACCCACCATGCCACGGACTTCCCAACTGCCATAATGTGCTGTAATGGGGCAGAATAGGTCTGAGACAGAACCATACTATTGGCTACTCTCAACTATTCCATTATGAACTGTGTATACTCCTCATGTACCAACACCTGCACTGAATGCATGTTGTATTCCATCGACCCCACTGACCTGGATCACAGTAGTCACACAAACAGGCCTAACAGTATGCTACACATAGTTAGTCTCCAATGCCAATGTTATGTTCCCTAAGAGTAGAGTGGTGAGTGCCATGGCACCCATGCAGATGGATAATGCATGTGCAAATGCTGAATACTACACAAATGAAACTTAAGCAGTCACATATGTGCAGTGATTGTGCCATAGAAACAGAACCAGGAGTCAACCCAACACAAACAAGTAGGCAAACAGGTGGTACCATTGTACCACAGAAGGTAGTAACTGTTGCAAGCGTGAACACACATGAGTGAAGGTGATCCCTGTTTAGCCTCAATAAGATGCAGATACACCATATGAAAACACGCAAAGCTACCATGAAACCAATCAGCCACATATTATGAGGCCAAGCACAGAGCATTCTATAGCTGTGTCATTAATCGTAATGGCAAAGACAAGACCTGCCGTGCTGTACAGCACTATGGCATGGGAAGTACTGCATCTACAGAAATAGCACCTACCCATCCTGATAGGGTCTTGGAGAACCTAAACCCACTCCCACCTCCCCCCACTCCCAAAAGGTACACTTAGTAATATATCCATGTACACTACAGGGACCCTGTACTAACGACTATGCAGGCAAAAGCTGCCCTCTCTAATACCATACATACAGCTTTCATGGGACCTGTCACCATCCCAGGGTGTATCCTACACAAATGTAAGAACATTCAGCTATCCACGTACTCATCATGTTCAATCATAGCTCCATGTCAGGCTGTGTACACACTGAATGGTGCACACCACTGATAATGGGACATAGTGCACAACTACCCTGCTGAGTCTGGTCTGTATGGCCATGAACCATGGTCAATGCAATTGATGTACTCGGTACAGATGTAGATGACAGTAGGGTTGATTCACACTGCATATCATGACCTTGCCAGGTCGTACGACACCATCACCCATACTGTGTTTCAGTTACACTCGGTAAACTAGGTATATATACCTATGTCACAGGAGTGTTTGACAACTGGACTGCTGGCAGAACCCACACTACAGAGGGTGTCCGACGAATACACGCACATCAAACCAGTGCCAGCCACAGTAATGCAGGGGTAATTCCTGGTACGGCCCCTCTTTGGTATCTATACCACATAGACTAGCACAGAAGGCATCAGCCTATTGATGTCTGCAAATGACTATGAACTAGGAGCAATAGTCAACTCATTGTGTGCTGCATTCAACATACAGAAGGGCCTTAGTGTGTCAGATGTGTGGTGTGTGATGTATGGCCACATTCTGACAGCTAAGTATTGCATTGTCATCCCCTATGTTACAAACCCTGTACCCATTAACTACCACCTAGGCAGCGGTCAACATAATGGCAACTGTGTGTATGAGATGCAGATGAACAGTACTTCTCTTTGATAGTTACATCACCACAAAAGATAGGTAGCCATATGTGGCACCCCTAATCATGACAGGGTGCCATCCAGGAATATAGAGATAACTGCCCAGCCATACTCAACACCCATGTTGCCCATAATAGATCACATATTTCCTTTAAGGGATATTGCCCATGTGTAGATGGCCTACAATGCCCTTTACAATCCCTAGCTGCACTATGTAGCATGCAGCCAGCTCTGAGTAAAGCCATGTCCAACCCACAGGTGTTGGACATGCTACACAACCCATCCTGATCCCAAATAAACACATATGTCATGGACATACACCTGTCTAGTACAAGGATCACAACATGCTTGACAGATCCCTGTCCCATACACTTAACATAGTCTTGCCATACTATGCATCCCTGTCCAGCGGAGCTGCACATTGCCCCTCTCTGTGACATGGTGTGATGACCACATGCCAAACATATCAGTAACCATGTGCATCAGTTCTGTGGCACTGCTTGAACTGGCCACTGAATATTACCTGTCTGTTGCCTACAGCTAGGTAACCTGTGTGCCTAGTTTCTCAAATGGCCCAGGGCATATAGCCTACTACATCACTATGACCATGCATTCCATAGTTGATACCCAACCCTGCGAATACCATCAGGCTAGCTATTGTCCCATGTGTTACACATGCGCAACACAGGCAGTACATGGCAGGATGCTACACAGCTGTACAGTGCCATGTAGATGTATATGGCAAAACACATACATGCTTGCAAGTCTGCAGGGTCACAGATCATGTCCCTAATGGCTTTGTATGACTATATATGTGGCATATACACAGCATTAAGGTTGATTGCATTAATGTGAACACATCCAGGCATGTGCTGATAGGTAAAAACACCACTACAGGCAAACAGACCTGCCCACATCAAGACAACATCCACATGGTGTATGAGCAATGATATCACATGACACACATATATGGCAATAACATCACATTACCAGTAGGTGCCAAATGTGTGTGACTTATACATGTCTGTGTTGTTAGTCTCATGTAGCTCTACAAAGACTTATTTGTAAACTTAATAAATGTGATACACACGTATGTTCAGCTGTACTGCTGTACTTCTCTGTGAGTTACTGTGACCTGTCTCCATCATTATGGCTTCCAGGTATGCCCCGTACCCACCTGCTGCCATACAGCTGCTTGGAGGATAAGGTCCTCATCCCATACCTCCTCAACTACACGGCGCTCTTCAGCCATGTACCACAGGATGCACAGCAGCGGGATGCCCTGTGGGAGGAACTCTGCAGGAGGGTAAATGATGTTGGCAGTCACAATCACACCTATCAGCAGGTGCGCCGACACTGCACTGACCAGATAAGATGGGCAAAACAGCGCGCAAATGCAATCTCCAGGGAACAAGGTGCAACAGGTGTGGGGCCACTCACCCAGCCCCCACTTACATGTACCGAGGAGCTACTGGCCAACCTACACCTGCAGGCCTCCATCCACAAGCATTAGCTGGTATTGTGGAAGTGGGTGTCTCTCAGCCATCGAGCCTGGAGTTGCCTGGTAAGTCACTACTGCACATAAAACACAACCATATATCACATAGTTACATGTGTTACTGTACAATATGTAATGTAACAGCATATGCAAAGCATGTATGCACACATGCCACATACTATAGTCTGCTACTCTATGTATGCACAGATCTGCATACTCCATAGGATAGTGTATTGTCCTGGCTTATGTGCTAACATACACATTGCACCCTGTAGCTACCATACAGGTGTGGATAATCTTACTGCTGCAACACCACTGTTTAGGTACCTTTGGCATTTTGCAGTGACAGCAAACTGTGTCAGGTGACATTGTTATTATTTACCAGGCTTGATACTGCACAGAACATATTAATTGCATGCTATCTGCCATAACACACGTACACATAATGTATGGTGGCCCTGGTAATGGACACTGGTCAGACCTGCAATGCATAACACTGTTTACCTATGTGAAACAATTATAGACTATATGAAACACCTACACTAAATCTTCCAAACTGTCATTGCCAGATGTGTGGACAACAGTGAATACAATGGTGGAGGGGTGTTCCACTGTAGGGACAGGTACTACATATCAGCATTACACATGTTGGGAATACGAACAGTACTGTAGAGAGAGCATATGTGTGCACACACTCTAAATATGTTGGAACTGGAGTATGCCTGACCCACAAGATACACCCTTGCGGAGTATACCCTTGCTATGAATGTCACACACTGTCATGTGCTATCAGACATGTCCATGACATGTAGTGGGCTGACAGCAACACTGCTCAACTATCCTGCAAAACAAGTCGCACATCCCATACATACCACCCTTTGTCTGCATAACCCTGTCCTCAGTGGAGCATATGACATCTATGGGTGTATGTCATATGGGATAACACTGACATATGAAAGACGATGACCATCACAACCATTGGACTGCACATGTGTACACATGGCCATGGAGAATGGCCAGAGACATGAAGCAAAGCACACAGTAGAAGTAATGTACATGTGTGTACACCCTGGCTCGACACAATTCAACTATGGCCTTTGTGTAATGGTGATATTGCAGATGTGAAACACTAAACATCATACAGGCCTGTGCACAGCTTGTGTAGGCATAACATGAAACCACCACATAACATGTCCTGAACATCTGGAGTGTGTCATGACATGGAAGCATACACCTATACAGTATCAAAATACATACGTGTTGCAAAACATACACATATATCCAAATCCTGCCACAGATACAGTAGATTCATCTTGCTGGTGTCAGACATCACTGTCATGCCTGCTCCTCATATGTGTGAGGTAAACAGATGGCATGTGGGACATAGAAAACTTGTATGTTAGCCATGTGTGGCATAGTTGGCAGGTATCAGTAATATGGTTGCAGATGTGCAGGGGTGTCATCCTTATACCCTTTTGTGACCTGTGTCACACATTCAACATTAGGGTTTATTGTGTATACACCTTGGTGATGCGGGTCACATTCCACATTAGATATGTATTGTATGTGAACATAGTCATGGCTATGAACTGTGTCAGTAGCTCACACTATATAGCAATTATGAAGCCACATGATGCCCTGCAATGGCTATGCACATCAGCCCAATGTGCAGTATGTCCCTGCATATATGTAGGGTGGACAGACAACATTGCATCAGCTGAAGGCCCATGTTAGTATAACACGTACCTGCATTGGGACACCATTACCATACTGTAGATTGGAAAGGACACCATTGTGTTACACATGTATGCATGTAATCCAACACGTCAGCAGAAGACATGTCATACTACATGTGATTGGCAAGGTCATACACCACACAGCAGGCTGGTGTACAGTACACCTGTGCTGGTCTGTGGCACCATTGCAAAGTAGGGACAGCCATGTCAAACATGTGTGTACAGCCACATGCACAATGTCTACACTCAGCTCAGGGGTAGGTGGAATAATGTTGAACAGACATACACTGCTTTGGGGGAGATATGCAAGCTAGGGCTCAGGCAAACATAGTATGCAGTCGACATACCCTGCTGCCCATGCCTTCACACATAGGGGCAGTGGCCAACACAAAGCATCAGTGGCAGATGTACAAAAGTCGGTGATGGTCCGTTAACATGTGGTGTATGTTGCACACACCATGGCAGTGCAGTGCAAAGTGCATGCATTGTGTTGCAGGTATGGGGCATAGGCTACTAACACAAAGAGTGCAATACAGGTATGTATGCTAACCACCACTATAGTTATGTAAAGTGCATGCCGTCGCTATGGTACATGCATGCTATTGTGTGCAACTCAGGGATGTATGATGACTACCACTATAATTGCCTAAACTGAAACTATAATTGTCTAAGCTGAATGCAATCCTCCATATCACATGCATGTAGCATGTTTGTCTGTGAGTGTCTGTGTCTCTGTGTGTCTGTGTGTGTCTGTGTCTGTGTGTGTCTGTGTGTGTCTCTGTCTGTGTGTCTGTGTGTGTCTCTGTGTGTGTCTCTGTGTGTGTGTGTCTGGTATAACTTGTAATGTGCAGTTCTTGTCTACCCCTCACAGGTGTTGATGTAGGTGTGTTGCCCTCCTGCGGTCCACCTGATGTTAGTGCCACCACAGACTCTAGCAGTGATGATGATAGTATGATTGAGGCACAGGCAGGGTTGTCAGGGGCTGAATCTGTGCCATTGGTTGCCATTCCACCTGTCTCCCCCTCATCCTCGCACACAGTTCCCCTGCCTGCACATTCCCCATCACCACCAGCCATAGAGGAAGGACAGTTGGCTAGTTTTAGCATGGAACAGGGAAGTATGGTGACTATGGAAGGTGTGCCCGCACACCATGCTCCCAGTCATCAGGTAGGTGATGTCCCACACAGGCATGTGTTCAGCACTGCTCGTAGGAGGACCACTGGTCAACATGCCCCTGTGAGACCAAGCACATCAGCTGGTGTCACCAGATGCATGTTTTGGGCTGTAATGGAGGCACAGACACGTGCTGAACAGCACAACAGAGACGGTCTGAGGCTTCAGAGGGCTGCTGTCCATTCATTAACCAACAACATCCAGGCACTTGCAAATGCTCACCATCATCTTGCAGATGTTTTGGATAGACGATTGGGTGACATGGTGGGAGTCCTTGACCATGGCATGTCAATCCTCGAGCGTGGAATGTCTGTGCTGGAAAATCTGGTGGGAGCGAGGCATCAGGCACGTGGAGGTAGGTCAGCTACATCACCTGTTGAAAGTCTACGTGAACATGCTACTGCACATGCCCCTCCCATAGTGGCGGTAGCACACCAGTGCTGCTGGTGCTGTGCAGTCGACACCAGGATGCAGCACTCCATGTGCACATGGTCCTGGACAGTCTCAAGAGGGACACGATTCCAATGGACATGTGTCAACAGATGGTACCCAATCTGGACCTCTGCCTTGTAGTGCCCATGCAACCCCTGGCAGGCGCAGGTCACGTGGCCATGGCCACACACCGTGAACTGTGACACCTGCCTTGTACAGTCTACAGCTGTCAATATTACCCCTGTGTAGGCCAGCCTCATGCCAGACCTGTGTACATGCATACACACACTGGAAACACGCATAACATCCACAAACACCCAATGATGTCACAGGCCCTAACACACACACATGATGTCATCCAATGGCATAGCCTAAGCCACTGGCAAACATTATCCCCCTGTGCATATGATGATGCCTGTGCTGCATCCCTGTCATCCACACCAGCGGTGCAGGGGCATGTTCATATGGTCTGATGCACAGAGTGAACATACTAGGTAGACAATTGTAGGATAATATTGTTGAGTAGTGTTGACAGACAGCAGACATAACATGTATTGCAGTTTTGGAATGCATTTTGTATGTTTGACAGCATGTATCATGTGTAACAACACTAACAGCATGTTGATCTTTACATTCTGCCTTGCTCTTTCAGGTGTAGTTGCATGTGCATGCACATTGTAGCTTCCACATCACAGTTACATTCTCCCATGTTTTAATTATGTTTAATGTTCTAATGATCCAAGAGCATGATAGCTGTGTAGTAAGCTACTGTGTTCAGAGCCATCGATCCATAGTGGGTGACATCACAGGTATAGTTACCTGGAGTGCGGAGTGGGTAAAAGTGTGGTATGCTGGATGACAAGGGTAAAGGCTGGTGGAAATAATGGCATCACATTGGGAAGCAGTAATACCCACTGCCATAACAGCATGCAAACACAGACAAACCCACACACTCAGGGAGTCCAGACACAGTAACACACACTCTGACACATACTCACAATTGCCAGTTTTCGGATGTCAACCACTGCCTATGTGCATATCATCATTATAGTACTACGCAATTACAAGACGTGCTACAGAGATTACACATGTACAGGTAGTTGGAATGGCCTAAGATCGAGGACATTGACAGGGATACTAAAGAGCAGTGAGTGTATGTGGGGAGGGAGTTCCATCAGTAGGCTATGTAACAACAGGTCACACCCCAGGGTGTACATGTTAACAGGCAGTTAGTATGCCCATCTACGATTGATGTTATCAACAGGCATGCTACACTGCTTTGAGTGTACGGGGGAGAGGGCATTAACATTCCACTATGGTAACATACAGCCTCACTCCAGGAACAGGACAGCCACACACACACACACACACACACACACACACACACACACACACACACACACACACACACACACACACACACGCACACATACACTCAAACACACACACACATGCATTCACAAAGATATACACCTATGTCACACACATACAGGCACTTTACATGTGTGCAGGTCAACCACCTGCCTATGGCTTTCTTTCTACACTTCACTCTGTACTGGTGTCACCAACAGTGTTCAGGAGAGTGATAACATGTGGGATGTATTCCCAACCATACTTGACATATATGGACACACACCCATACATGCCAGTACTGTGAATCAAACACATGGCTATCTCATGATACAGTACAGAACTATCACATCCGGTACAATGCTTACTGACTCTTTCCTATGACAACTGTGCTGATATATGCACAATATATGCACAGGGGAGGTATTGCTGCTACAGGTGTCATGGGGTTTGCCTTCGGTGTCACCCTTATAGCATTTTACATTGTCTGTCTCCCACCTCAATTAACAAAACCTGACCTTAGCAGGTACACAAGTTATTTTAGGCCCAGTTGTAACACACCAGTGTGCTATCTTCAGTAATCATTCATCTGCAAAGAAGCCCCACCACTTAGTAGTCATGTCCAAACATCCGTCCATACCTCATGTATGGCTTACTGTACCACAGCATATCACCATATACAGTTGGCAATGTTGAGGCTGTATTGCAACAGCATGATGTACTAAGACAACAGTCACCTTCAGACATCAGACATTGCACACACATGGAATATACACAAACAGCAATACATGTACACATATGCGGTCCACATCAGTACATACACTAGCAGGTCAAGAGGATACAATACACACCTTCCCCGCCATGTGTGAAACATAGCTGAGCATCTGTGGCTTGTAAACATCTCACCCCAGCATGTACTGGCTATTGTGGTACTAAGGCTAATGTCCAGATAGCACACAGCATGCATGGCTTGCAATTGTTGACATGGGGTATATGTAGGAGCTGTAGCCACACATGGCTGTACAGTTCATGAACATATCACCTGTGACTACTAAGGAACATACAGTGCAGAACTGGATTTCCCTGAGTCTGTCAATGCAGGCCTTGTGTAGGTCCTATGGTCCTGTTACTTGGGTACGTTTGTTGGCATTGCATTAGGTGGGCATGTCTAAAGACATACATGCCACATGGGGTGTTGTATGATATGATAGGTGTCATGGGTGACCAGTAGACAGGGGTTATTACCTTTGTCAACATAGATATTGAACCTTATGTTCTGTTAGCATGCTATTTGCCATGTGCATGTGTGTAATGACTGTAGCCACCTGTATGTAGAAAGATAAATGAAAGCTATGATAATGTGATATATGTTGCATGAGTGTGGGATGTACATATCCAGGGCAGGTAAGGTTAGGTCATATCCAACGATGAGGGTGTTGATTACTGGTGTACAGCAACAGTTGACCGTGTTAATGCTGACAACATCTGATGGGGCCCTGGTATGTGTACAACTGAGCAGGTTACAAACAGTGGTATTACTGCACTGCATAGTACATTATGCAGCTATGTCTGTACATGGGTACATTGCACAGTTGATGTAGGCCTAGGTACAGTCCACCAATAGAGGGTTATCTGGTGGTTTACCATACTATGTCATACCACATATGGATGTGTGTTGGTAGTCTGGGAACAAGGTGATGGATTTATACGTGGATACAACCTAGAATGCTGCATTTGCCACTGTCACCTGTATCTGACTCATTTGTGATGCGTTATGTCAGAGTAGTGGTCTGTACATGTGAGTAGCCTTTATGAATATGTGTACACCACCATTTGGTATGGTCCATACCACTGTTATAGCCCACATGTCTGGATCTGAGTTATATGGTGGTAGTGCAATTGTGCACTACAGAGCCTTCAGCCAGGTGTTCCTCATTGCACAGATGTCGGTATTCCCCATTATAGGTTCTACATTGAACTAATGGATTACTAAAGCTACACATCTAGCACAGGTTAGCATAGGCATCCAATGCAATTGTCATGTAGGTGTCAGGGTGTTACTTCTGTGTGTAGGACATTTGCCTTGGAATGTGGCTATATGGGTAAATGCGACCTAGGTATTATCCACACACATGTGTAACATGGATGCACTTGCTCTGTGTTCAAGGCTCGTCGTTTGGTCATGACAGCCCAGAATGACAGACACTGAACAACCTCATTATAACAGCAGGACATTGGCTCATTGTTTTGGTCTAGCAGTTGCCACCCGTACCATGACATCACTGTGCATGGCATTAATGTGCTTGGTAGCAAATGCCCCATGTAAGGTGACGGACAGTGGCAGAACTTGTGTGTATGACCAATGGGAGATATACTTTGGGTAGCAGTCCTGCTAATAATGACAACTACTACCACAGCCAGGGGAGGTCGTCTTGTCACCTCCACCTCAGTACCATTACACAAGGTGGCTCACACATTATGCTTGCACATGCCACTGTTCCACATATAATGCCACTGTCCACAACCTGCTATCAATGTATGCCTTTCAGAGCAGCAAGGTGTGTGACACATGCTGTAGGTAGCATCCACCTGTGCAACCCAGGTAACCTATTGTCTGTCACGTCCACACATGCATGAATGTGTATACATAACATATACATATGTCAGTACTTCATGTACATGTATGCATGTGTATCACACAGCACAGACACAGATATATCATTTACAGGCCACATACAAGTATCAGGTAGTAAACCAGCATGATGTGCATATATATGAACAGGTAAGATGTACCTAGCTGTTAACCTGCGTGTTTACAATAGGAGTCCATTACGTGTGCAGTACATGTAAGTGTTTGAGCATGCACACTGTGGCCTTCAGTGGTTAGACTTGGAGTGCATCCCAAACAGCCCTGTGCTACTAAGTGTATGAGCGTACCCACTGCCACCTTGTGTAATTTGAGTTGGTGCATCCAACAAGCTCTTTGTTACTAAGTGTATGAGCATGCCCAGTATAACCTTGTGTAGGTGTAGTCATAGTGCATCCCAAATGGCCCTGTGCTACTAAGTGTATGAGCATGCCCACTGTAACCCTGTATAGCGATAATAGGTGTCCATTCTGCAGATGGCCATACTCTGGTTCAGGATCTTGTTGTGCTACAACTATACCTCTCAGGCCTACCTGCAGATGATGTGTCTTGTTTGTGCATACAGGTTGTAATGGATACCTACTTTAAACACACAGGTCTACAGCTATGTACTTCATGTCTGTCAGTCTCCCTGCTGTTGTCCTATACAGTACAGAACTATCACATCCGGTACAATGCTTACTGACTCTTTCCTATGACAACTGTGCTGATATATGCACAATATATGCACAGGGGAGGTATTGCTGCTACAGGTGTCATGGGGTTTGCCTTCGGTGTCACCCTTATAGCATTTTACATTGTCTGTCTCCCACCTCAATTAACAAAACCTGACCTTAGCAGGTACACAAGTTATTTTAGGCCCAGTTGTAACACACCAGTGTGCTATCTTCAGTAATCATTCATCTGCAAAGAAGCCCCACCACTTAGTAGTCATGTCCAAACATCCGTCCATACCTCATGTATGGCTTACTGTACTTACAGCATATCACCATATACAGTTGGCAATGTTGAGGCTGTATTGCAACAGCATGATGTACTAAGACAACAGTCACCTTCAGACATCAGACATTGCACACACATGGAATATACACAAACAGCAATACATGTACACATATGCGGTCCACATCAGCACATACACTAGCAGGTCAAGAGGATACAATACACACCTTCCCCACGCCATGTGTGAAACATAGCTGAGCATCTGTGGCTTGTAAACATCTCACCCCAGCATGTACTGGCTATTGTGGTACTAAGGCTAATGTCCAGATAGCACACAGCATGCATGGCTTGCAATTGTTGACATGGGGTATATGTAGGAGCTGTAGCCACACATGGCTGTACAGTTCATGAACATATCACCTGTGACTACTAAGGAACATACAGTGCAGAACTGGATTTCCCTGAGTCTGTCAATGCAGGCCTTGTGTAGGTCCTATGGTCCTGTTACTTGGGTACGTTTGTTGGCATTGCATTAGGTGGGCATGTCTAAAGACATACATGCCACATGGGGTGTTGTATGATATGATAGGTGTCATGGGTGACCAGTAGACAGGGTTATTACCTTTGTCAACATAGATATTGAACCTTATGTTCTGTTAGCATGCTATTTGCCATGTGCATGTGTGTAATGACTGTAGCCACCTGTATGTAGAAAGATAAATGAAAGCTATGATAATGTGATATATGTTGCATGAGTGTGGGATGTACATATCCAGGGCAGGTAAGGTTAGGTCATATCCAACGATGAGGGTGTTGATTACTGGTGTACAGCAACAGTTGACCGTGTTAATGCTGACAACATCTGATGGGGCCCTGGTATGTGTACAACTGAGCAGGTTACAAACAGTGGTATTACTGCACTGCATAGTACATTATGCAGCTATGTCTGTACATGGGTACATTGCACAGTTGATGTAGGCCTAGGTACAGTCCACCAATAGAGGGTTATCTGGTGGTTTACCATACTATGTCATACCACATATGGATGTGTGTTGGTAGTCTGGGAACAAGGTGATGGATTTATACGTGGATACAACCTAGAATGCTGCATTTGCCACTGTCACCTGTATCTGACTCATTTGTGATGCGTTATGTCAGAGTAGTGGTCTGTACATGTGAGTAGCCTTTATGAATATGTGTACACCACCATTTGGTATGGTCCATACCACTGTTATGGCCCACATGTCTGGATCTGAGTTATATGGTGGTAGTGCAATTGTGCACTACAGAGCCTTCAGCCAGGTGTTCCTCATTGCACAGATGTCGGTATTCCCCATTATAGGTTCTACATTGAACTAATGGATTACTAAAGCTACACATCTAGCACAGGTTAGCATAGGCATCCAATGCAATTGTCATGTAGGTGTCAGGGTGTTACTTCTGTGTGTAGGACATTTGCCTTGGAATGTGGCTATATGGGTAAATGCGACCTAGGTATTATCCACACACATGTGTAACATGGATGCACTTGCTCTGTGTTCAAGGCTCGTCGTTTGGTCATGACAGCCCAGAATGACAGACACTGAACAACCTCATAATAACAGCAGGACATTGGCTCATTGTTTTGGTCTAGCAGTTGCCACCCATACCATGACATCACTGTGCATGGCATTAATGTGCTTGGTAGCAAATGCCCCATGTAAGGTGACGGACAGTGGCAGAACTTGTGTGTATGACCAATGGGAGATATACTTTGGGTAGCAGTCCTGCTAATAATGACAACTACTACCACAGCCAGGGGAGGTCGTCTTGTCACCTCCACCTCAGTACCATTACACAAGGTGGCTCACACATTATGCTTGCACATGCCACTGTTCCACATATAATGCCACTGTCCACAACCTGCTATCAATGTATGCCTTTCAGAGCAGCAAGGTGTGTGACACATGCTGTAGGTAGCATCCACCTGTGCAACCCAGGTAACCTATTGTCTGTCACGTCCACACATGCATGAATGTGTATACATAACATATACATATGTCAGTACTTCATGTACATGTATGCATGTGTATCACACAGCACAGACACAGATATATCATTTACAGGCCACATACAAGTATCAGGTAGTAAACCAGCATGATGTGCATATATACGAACAGGTAAGATGTACCTAGCTGTTAACCTGCGTGTTTACAATAGGAGTCCATTACGTGTGCAGTACATGTAAGTGTTTGAGCATGCACACTGTGGCCTTCAGTGGTTAGACTTGGAGTGCATCCCAAACAGCCCTGTGCTACTAAGTGTATGAGCGTACCCACTGCCACCTTGTGTAATTTGAGTTGGTGCATCCAACAAGCTCTTTGTTACTAAGTGTATGAGCATGCCCAGTATAACCTTGTGTAGGTGTAGTCATAGTGCATCCCAAATGGCCCTGTGCTACTAAGTGTATGAGCATGCCCACTGTAACCCTGTATAGCGATAATAGGTGTCCATTCTGCAGATGGCCATACTCTGGTTCAGGATCTTGTTGTGCTACAACTATACCTCTCAGGCCTACCTGCAGATGATGTGTCTTGTTTGTGCATACAGGTTGTAATGGATACCTACTTTAAACACACAGGTCTACAGCTATGTACTTCATGTCTGTCAGTCTCCCTGCTGTTGTCCTCAATTGTAGAAGGGCAGTCTGACTGCCTTGGAATGGGTAATCTCTGTGGTGCATCTCGTAACTGCATAGTACTGTAATAATGAACTTTAGATAGGTAGGTGTTCTGATCCTGCCACTTGCAACTGTGTGCGTATGTGGCAGCAAATGCCTGTGTGTGTGCAAATGGATGAGTGTGGTTGTGTGTCTATGTGTGTCAGCATCCTGTCATGGCAGCGGGATTTAATGCATTCCAAAGCGATACCTCCTTTTGCACTGCTAAACCTCTCTCCCCCCCCTCCCTACTGCAAGTAATCGGTCTTGTGATGTCACCCAGCTCAGACATGGAATCAGTAAGTGTAAGTGTATGTGTTCTGTGGCACATACCCCAACTGCATACCACTGTACTAGTTACCTTTACATAGGCAAGACGTGTATGCACAATACTGGCATGTGTGTGCGTGTTTGTGTGTGTGACTACCCTATAGCCAGGCATACACATGTGTAATGTCTTTTAGCACACCATGGTAGCCAACTGTGGGGAACAATGTCTACAAAGTATTACATAGTTAAGAATGGTAAAGAATACACGGTCAAGCACGACTACGGTTGGGTATGTTATTTTCCTGTGTCACTGTCAAGCAGTGACACAGAAGTGGTCACCAGGGTATAGGTCCATACCCATCATTCCCCCACCCTAACTCCACAATCCCCGTGGTAGATTGCAATAGCCATCATTCCCCACCCCAAACTCCACATACACAACAACCATCCCTTCTCTGGCAAACTGCTTATGATTTAAATGTTATGACACAGGCGATGCCTCTGTTTTGTGTACACGTCAGTTCCTGTGTCACAAAGGGCGTTCAGATATGTATATATATATATATATATATATATATATATATATATATATATATATATATATATATATATATATATGGCTGTGTCTGTGTATATATATATATATATATATATATATATATATATATATATATATATATATATATATATATATATATATATATATGCATGTGCGAGTGTACACATCCCGTAGTTGCATATATATATATATATATATATATATATATATATATATATATATATATGTGTGTGTGTGTGTGTGTGTGTGTGTGTACTTATTGACAGTTGTACAGATGTAGACTTGTCTCTGTTGTTTCACAGAGTACAGTACATTCAAGGGTACTGTACATATGTACATAAAGGGACTGACCCATTTGTTTTCATTACTATGGAATCCCCATGATAGGATGTGCATTATAGACTCCATGCAACATGTGTACAACCCAGATGGCTTAGTGGTACGTCCATTGACCTCAGTGTCCATGGTCCAGGGTTCAGGACCTGCAGGCCTTGTTGATACTGTCAATTAAGACTGCATAAGACAATTTTAAGCAGCTGTAAGCAGGTGTAAATGTTTTTTCATGACAGTAAGCAGCGGGTACACGCAGGTAACAGACATGTATGACCTGCATTACACTTGGAATGCCCTTCTTTGGCAATCCTGCTGATGTCACCCACCTAAGAATACACCTCAGGGACTGCTGTTACCCAGTAATCTCCATGATGCATGCTGTCACTGCGTAATGCTGTAGTGTGTTAATCTAGTTTGGTAGGTGTTCTAATCCCAGACAGGTCAACTGTGTGTGTGTGTGTGTGTGTGTCTGTCTGCCTGCCTGAGAAAGTAACAATGCTTTTAGAGTACAACCCACATGACCACCTTTGGCAGTTTTGCTGTTGTCACCCACGTAGAATACACCTCTAGGACTGCTGTAGCCCAGTATTCTCCACAGCGCATGCTGTAACTGCGTATTGCTGTAGTGTGATAAACTAGTTAGGTAGAGGTTCTATTTCGAGAGAGACCAAGTGTGTGTGTGTGTGTGTGTGTGTGTGTGTGTGTGTGTGTGTGTGTGTGTGTGTGTGTGTGTGTGTGTCTCTGTCTGCCTGAGACACGAACAATGCATTTTAGAGTATGCATACTCTGTACAATTCACATGACCACCTTTGGCAATCCTACTGATGTCATCCACCTAGGAATGCACCTCTAGGATTACTGTAACCCAGTATTCTCTGTAGCACATACTGTAACTGCGTATTGCTGTGGTGTGATAAACTAGCTAGGTAAGGGTTCAATTCCAGGACATGGCAGGTGTGTGTGTGTGTGTGTTTGACTGTCAGAGCCTGTGTGGAGGTGCCTGTGAGTGCCTAACCACTGGACATGTTAGGAAGCGCATTTTGTAGTTTTCCTATATGGCGTCCGTCTTATGTCACAATGCCCACCTCACGAGGAGTACAGCTGTCAATCAGCCACGAGACTGTGTTGGCAAGCCATACCCCTACATCTGGCAAAAGGCCTGGTGAACAAAGTATACAACCCTACTAGTACCCAGAATATGTCCGGAACCCATGTGTCATACACAAACACACCTGCCTAGAATATCCCACTGTGTTGCTAGTACCTTGCACACTGATGACAGATAGTAGGCATGGTGTGATTGCAGTGGGCTTCAGAGGACATGGTACCCTGTACAGCAGTACAATAGGCACATAATTGCAGACAATGTACATTCACTATGTTCCCCACTGGATGCCTGCAACATATGTGGTGCCATCAAATGTGATCCACAGAGGCCATACAATGCCATACTCATGTGCCCTGTATGGACCGATGGCACTGACACCAGGAAATACCTGTATCACGCTATCAATGCAGGTGCAGAGTCAACCTTCTGATTACAAGCAGGTTCTGCCACACCAGGCCAGTACTGGCATATTGGAAGATAACAGTCTGTGTACACAACATGTGCCAGCCAAACCAGGTACACCTGTACATGTCACTGTACATTATTGTGGGGCATGCACATCCCAGGCAATGTCCATGTCAAGGACTATCAAACACAGACATGGCATGCATTGCAAAGCTATGGCCATACACAATGGTATCCAGGATGTCAGGGCAGTTCATACAATACCCATCTGTGTGGGACATTGCAGACACAACACCCCTGTACCACACTGCACACCATTGTCAGGTGGCATGATGCCAAGGATTACCCCTCACCCAGCCTTGTACTGCCAACTTGCACAGCCGACCACTACACACCCATGAAGCAATGCACACATGCATGTCAGTACTGGCACCTTGTGTCTGCATGTGGGGTATGATGCTCCCAACCACAGTCATTCCCAGTATAACTCACATTGGCATACCAACAGATGTCAAAGACGTTCACATGCCCTAGCCCATAGAACCTCCAGATATCCCCTGTGGTGCATGTAGTACCTGTGCGTTACTGCAGTGTGGCAAACTAAGTCATTAGGGAGTGTATTTGTGGGCCTGGCAAAGAGTGCCAATGTGAGTCCATTAGAGAATGTGGTTGTGTTGACAATGATATCCGTTCATGTGGACAGCCATGTGTGCTACACCTAATGTATGTCTACTATATCTCTGTTGCAGATGTCACTCACCAACACACATGTGTTCTTACAGCACACCATGTCAGCTTTGTGGCACATGGAGTAACTGCATGCACTTGTAATAGTAATGACTAGTTGGACAGGGGTCTGACCCCTGTACTGGTAGGTGTGTGACTGAAGATGCTTAGGTTTTAGTCTCCAAGCCCTTCTCTGATGTACTTAGCCTCTGTCTGTCCCTCCCACACACTCTCTGGTGGATGTAAAGGTGTACACCTGCTCAGCAGCAGCTTGTGTAATGTAAGTGATGGTCATGATCAGGTGATGGCCTCTGCACCTATTGCAGTCCTCCTTTAGCTGATTGCATGTGAAACAGCTGTGATGACATTCCCATAGCTGTTTGCATGAAAAACACAGTACAATATCCAGGGACATCATGTTGGTGTTTGCCCATGAAAGTTGCTGTGAGTGGTACCTGGAGCTGGTGTTTGGAAACGGCATCACAGATGATATCCGGATGTTCCTCAAACAACATACACAGTGGGGAAATAGCCTATAGACAGGAGGGTGATGTGCCAGACATGACTACAGCATGTAAGTGTAGCTATGCTTCATTGAGACTACTGCCTGTTTAACAGGTTGTGTGTGGTAATGGCTATTCTGCATGTTTTAAAACTGACAAGACAGTGCTCTGTTCATGAGGGACCCCCATCTGTAGGGCCATCTGTGGACTGGTTAGTGTGTGGAACCATTTGTTTCCTGTGTTACTCACTGAACACACATCTGGGAACAGCAGGAGCATTGTGTGAGGATTGCAGCCAGTACATAGTGATAGTGATATGTTACTGCCATCGCATCCCTGACTGGACATATGTCACATGAAATAGTGGTATAACAGACACTGTCTGGGGTTCCAGTGACATGCCAATAATGGACCACTGTTCATAGCTGCAGTATCACGTCTTCTACACTTTGTACAAATTTCATGTAGTATATATGCATGTGTTGTGCTCCCTCTGCAAATGTATACCATCTGTTGTGTTGGGTTGATGGTCATATCTATGCATGCTGTTGTAAGTAATGCTGAATGCTATTGACTATTACTAAGTCATATCTGTGTTTAAACTGCAACACCATAGGCTGTATGGGTTTGGAGGTCCCAGCAGAACCTCCTGTCCCACTTCAGCTGGCCATGGCACCGGGCACCAGCACATCTGGGGCCCAGCCTTGGACCTCCACCTCTGTTGGCTCTGCACCACCTTCTGGTGGTACCGGCACTGAGGATGGGGCTTGTCCCTCCTGAGAGCAGGTCCAGACAGAAACATGTCTGCTGTCATACGGTCCCAGACATGGTGTGTAGGAGGCCCAATAAGGGGTTTTGAGGCCAGATATACCAGCTCAAGGGCAGAGTGTCACATTTACAGGGTGAGGCTACCCCTCCTAGGCAGTCCCCAGCACTGCCACATTTGCAGCTGTTTTGGTGCAGTGGTGGCTGCCTATGGGTGGGGACCTCCGTCCCACTGTTTACATCTGGGGGCTCATGGGCTTGTGAATGCCAAACACCCCTCCCCATCCAAAGTGTATCCCCCCGCATGTGTCATATACCAATCCTGTATGCTATCTTGTCTGTCATCCTATCCTACCTATCCTCCATGGGCATACCTTCTCTCCTTCCCCCACATCCCACTCTCACCCTATGGAAACATAAGGCCAATCGGTTCCTAGAACAATATTTGCCCCATATATAGCTGTCCATTTCACACATGTGTCCACTGGACACATGTAACCCTTTTAATATGCATTATAACATACTCCTGTTGTCCTCAGCCCTGTCTCTCAGGCACACTATCCTAGTATGCACATGACTCCTAAATGTTCCAGGTACACGTAATGTGTACGACCCTATTGTACACACAACACTATCGGTCCCTCTATGGTTTCCCCATTTACCTTTATCATGATGATGATGTCGCACACAGCACCTTGCAAGAATACTGTTCTCACATAATGATTGGACAGGAACTGTTGTGTTAATGTAAATAACATGCACAGAGTGATGTATACGGCCAATGTATAAATGTTTGCGTGTATGAATGACACATGTCTGTCTGGGGGACTGTTGATATTACATAGGACAACACCATGACATAATACAGGCATCGCTGGTGTTTCCCTTTTCATTCATTTGTAATGCTTTGTTGTCACATGGTATGTTCCTGATATATCTCTATATGTATGTACCTATATGCTGGACATAAACACTCACACATACATCTACATGATGGAATACATTTCCTATACTGTTGAATGACTGCGCTGCATGATATGTTTGTAATAAGGTCCGATGTCGGTATATCTGCCATGGCTTATTGGTAAATCACATTAGCTGTGTGTGCAGGGTCCTGGTTTCGAGCCTTGCAAAGGCCATTTATTTTGTTGCAGGGCAGAACAAGGCCATTGGATACGGAGTGATTAAGGCACATTAAAGCAGTTGTGAGCAGGTGTGCATGGGTTTGCATGGTGCTAAGCAATGCTAACCTCTGGTTACAGTTTCTTACACTCAGTTAGCCTCTACATTGCTTTACCAGTGTAATACTCGCATACTGATGGCCAAACACGCTTATACCCGCTTGCTCCCGCACTTGCAAATGCACTGCTTTTGGTGTTTGCATCTGACACTCACACCCCTGGGTGGGAGTGAGGACTATGATATTACCTTGTGATGCCTATTACATCAGAATACATGTCTACAGTATTGGGAATGGCTGCCCATTAGGCGACAGCATGCCATTCGACTGTACAGAATCCATGGCCTGTCCAAGGTTTGATTCATATTATTGATGTATTCCTCTTACAATCTGCACCCATCTGGCTAATATATGGGAAATGAGACTCTTCAATACAAACAAGTAAATGGGTTTAGGAACCCACATCCTTCAGCCGAGTCATGCTACTGCATACCTAATATTCTATCATCTTTCTAAGATTGTCAGTGGAATATGTGCTTTCAGTCCATATCAGACCTCTCATACGATTTGGGAAAATACAAACTGAATCAGGGACATGGCATAACAACATCAGGAACACATTCAAATTTTTGGTGCTATTAACCTGACATATTGATAGACTCAGAGCATATGAATTCATACACATTTTCTGCAGTAAATGATGTTTATGACTCTTAATTGTTGCCATTATCCATTATGTGTAATTGATCACCTTTCCTCCAAATGTCACTAGTTTTAGGAGGGTTTAAGTGGGACAGAGTTAGAAACTGAATCGAAATCAGGGACGTCCCTGGAAATCAGGGACAGTTCAAGGTATGGTCCCTATTTTTTCCCCCAATGGTTTATGGCCTGTCCAGTGGATGTGATCTTAGGGGTTGGGAGGTATGGGCATCAGCTATGCCCATTTCGGAATAATACTTACATCCTCGGGGCAGTCCTAATATGACTTTGCCAGCCATCACCTGCATGCCTAGGCCCATAATTGCATACCCATAGTTCCCCCACCTGCCACTCCTCTGTAGCACTCATCCTTACTGTGGGTGCTGGTGGGGTATAAACATACCACTACACACTGCCCACTCTCCCCATGTCAGGACACATCTCGTACGTTGTGTCGACCCATGGGTTATCAGGCTTGCACAACCTACTGGTCAGTGTACATCTACAGCCTGGTTTGATAAGTCATTACCGGAACTGGCTCTGATCATTAATTTTTGGTGTCCCACAAGGGACATCGATGTCTGTGTTTCAAGATTAGACCTTGCAGGTCTCTTCCACTGGTGGTATCCTGCTGGTGTACCTTTATTGTGTGTCTGTATGTCTCACCGGCATAGCTGGGGGAGTGGGGGGGGGTTGATGCTGCGTGTTACACGTTTGTTTATTGGACCCCTCACCCCCATATGCACAGCCTGTGAATATATGTAACTCGTAACTGGTGTATCATATCCTAGCTATATACATGTGTATATTTACTGTCATATATATATATATCTATTTACATTACTATATACAGATATATCTGTATATGTATGCATACATGTATATTTATATTTTGCTGTATATATATATATATATATATATATATATACACACACATATATATATATATATATATATATACATATCTAATGACATATGGGTCTATGGGTGTCTGCATATGTATATATTTATATGTGGGTATGTATCTGTATTCTGTCTCTGTATGTATGCATTTGCACTACGGAGATGAAGAGGCTTATCTCTATGTCGCTATGGGTAGATATATACACACACAAACCTCTACGTATATACGTCTACATCTGTTTTTTCCGTTCCTTGACATATAGATTACACTTTGCTGCAGTGAGACTCGTAGTGGGTGTGGCTGCTCGTTGGGCGACACCTCTGCCCAATTAACGCATTCACTTACATCCCTGGGGCTGCCATATAGGCCCACATCAGTCAACACCTGCAAACCTAGACCCATAAGTAGCTACCCATAGTTCCCCCACC